>NW_007726221.1:831176-876667 GCF_000696425.1 Galeopterus variegatus | reverse complement strand
GCAACCCTCGGTGCTGCCCCCGCGCCTCGCTCAGCCAGTGAGCGGGAACCGGTCTGTATGTGGGATCCAAACCCTCGGGCGGGAGCGCCGCCGCGCTTCCCAAGTGGCGCACTACCAGTGCACCACCGGGCCGGCCCCTGAATTGTCTTTTTATTGTTGCATTGTAAGAGTTCTTTACATATTATGGATACTAGTCTCTTGCTTAGTATATAAATTATAAAGATTTTCATAACAATACATTTATAACAGAAGGGAGACTATTGTTAATACTTACTCAGAGAATACAAGTGTAAACTGACACAGCTCCAAGCAAAACAGGCTGTATGGTCAACCTGTTTATGGACGATCTTGATCCAGTAGGTTGAAAAGAAATGTTATTTTATTTTAATTTTTTAACTTTTTATTGAATTATAATTGATTATATATATTTTGGGGGTTCAATGTTGACGTATGTTGATCAAATCAATATTACTAGTATATATATAATGTCACAAATTGTACTTATTCTTCATGTCCTTTGTCCAATCTCTCCCTATTCCCTTCTCCCTCCCCCCTCCCACCACTGATAACTCTAGATTTCTTCTCTCCTTCTGAAGGAGTAATGGTTATTCTGTTGACTTGTTGCCTAGATGATCTGTCCAATGCTGAGAGGTGTATTCAGGTGCCCCAATATTATCATAGATCAGATGCTTCTTCTGTCACTCTGAAATGAGCTTTGTGGAGGGAGACATCCTCTTCTTTTCTTTGGTCTCTGCTGGGGACTCTCCTTGTGTCAATGCACTACAGTGGCTGGTGGACCATCTGTGTGGTGGCTGTGGCACATAGCCACTTTCGTGGCAGCTGTGGTTACTGAGGTGGCTGTGGTGGACTACCCACATGGAGGTGATGTTTTTGGCATGCTCCTTATGGCTGGCGGTGTGCCTGGGTAAGGGCAGGGGGGAGTTGGTCCCCAGATCCATGCCTCAGGTCCCCAGGTGGGCCCGAGGTGCTGGCGGTGTGCCTGGGCTAGAACTAATTTTTTGTCCTTTGCTTACTTCTAAAATGGGGGAACTTCCTGTGGGAACCAGTACTTGAGCTCTGTGGTTGAGCTAAATTGCTGCTTTGCTGCTATTTCCCTAGGGAAGGCTTTTTGTACAGCTCAGAGTTTAATGGTTGACCTTATAGGTACTTCTGGCTCCCCAGAGACCTGGTGCACCTGATCTGGGCCTTAATCTTTTCATCAAACTGCACCCCATGCAATTCTATATCCTGACCAGTCTCCTCTGAGTGGTCCTGCACTGATTGGGGGAAGGATCAGCTGTCCTTCCTGTGTCCCAGTGTTCCCCTGGTGGGCCTTTCTCCTCCACCACCCGTGCTGCAAACACTTCCCATGGGATGGACCATACACCGGTCCCTTGCAATGACTCACCGACCTCTGAGTGACTCCTTTTTCAGCTGCTCTGGCTCCTCACTCCTATGTGGGTCCACAGGAACCCTATCAGTGGTCTTGCTGTCCTGGGGGCCGCCAAGGCCCTATTCTCCCCTGCCACCTCCAAGCAACTCCATCCGAAGGGTACAGCTGTGGCTTCTGCTGGCTCCTGCTCCATGTGCTCAGCAGCTCCAGCCTTAAAGCGGCTGCTGCCCGAAATGCTCCAACCAGTTTTTTATTTCTCTCATCATGGCTTCTCCCCCTTCATGAACTCCGTAGGTCTCTCCTCTTCTTCCCCTAAGCTCTAGTGGCCCCAGCTTGGCTGTTGTTTCTTTTTTATAGTTGTAAATTGGTTGGTTTGTGGGAGAGAGTGATGTTGGGGACCGTCTACTCCACCATCTTGACCAGGACTCAAAATGTTATGTTAATTTTAATGGCACAATTAATCTATCAAATAATTAAATATAGTTAATCATACTAATTACCCTCTCTGCATTACCTATAGTGCTAGATGCTATGGAAAGGACTCTAAAGGAATATTTTAAAAATTCATGAGCCCTTAAGCAACTTAAGGTCAAGATGAAGGATGGAAGAAACATACACATAAACAAATAACTAACAAAATAAGGATTTATGTGTTATGTTAGCTTAGAAGAAGAGATTAGTGTTGGAGTGCTCAGAGAAGTTTCAGCCTTGAAAGACAGGTAGCACTGAGATTAAGAGAATTTTTGTTTAAAAATGGAAGTGTGTTGCTCAGTCTCTTCAGACTGCTATGACAAAAACACCATGTACTGGGTGGCATATAAACAACAGAAATCTATTGCTCACTGTTTTGGAGTCTAGGAAATCCAAGATCAAGGCAACAGCAGATTTGGGGTCTGGTTAGGCCTGCTTCCTGATTCACAGACGGTGCCTTCACGGTGAAAGGGGCTAGCTAGGTGTCTCTTTTATAACAGCACTAAATCCTCTTCATGAGAGTGGAGTCCTCATGACCTAATCAGCTCCCAAGTGCTGCACCTTCTAATATTATTACATTGGGGATTAGGTTTCAACATATGAATTTGGGAGAGACACAAACATTCAGACTATAGCAGTTAGCAAGGGCTGCAGTGTGTATATATTCCACATGCTGGAGAGTCAGGAAGGGTAGAGCAGCTTGATGCTCCTACAGTGAAAGAAATAATTGAAAATATAGTCTGTGTTTCACATAATGGCTCTGTTCTCCCCTTTCCAACCTCTTACATTATCACCCTGTTAGAACAAGGAGAAAGTTTCCTAAAAATGAAAAAAGTTATATATCACTCTACAGCCATGCTTTTAAAGAAACAGCAGCCTTTCAGAGCATATCGATTCAGGGCTGTTGCTACTTCATCGCATTTCATACTGCCCCGGCTGGAAATTAGCCCTTCCCTTGGATTTGCCCAATAGCACTTAATGCTCTTTTTGTTACAGGTGAACATATCTACTTTCTCATAAGAAAGTCAACTTTGTGAGGACAGGAACTTTCTTTACTTGTCTGATTCTGTGCTAGGGTCTTCCATCTGCCCCTCCAGATCTGTCCAGTCCACTCCCCTCTGCTCTTGCCCCATGACTGGGGGCCTGAATGGGCTTGGCCAACAGGTTCTGAGCCCTCCAGATTCTGGCTGAGTTCAGTTGGTGAGAATCCCTGGCTGGAGATCGGAAGATAAAGGAGCATGAGATCAGGGTACTGATTTCCCTGGCTTCTTTGCTGTGAGGTCCCCTGATCCTCTCAGCTATACCTTTGGCCGGTCCATTTGCCGTCTCCCTCTTTTGTCCCTTCAGAACTCAGGGGAAGTAACAGCTTTGCCAATGTTGGCCTAGGGTTCCTGTACAGTCCCCCTTAACCACACTTTGAAACGAATCCATTTTGTAACTAAACTTCCCCTGGATTATCCTAATTTGAATGTGCCATCTGTTTACTCTTGGGACCCGAAATGATGTAATCCCTGTAGTGCCCAAAACTTTAGTAGGTGCTTAACAAATATTTGTTAAATAATTAATAAAGAATGAATGGGGAGCAGGTGCTCTTGTTTCATCTTGTCTCCCCTGACAGTTACTTAGGCAGAGGTGAGATTTTGGGTAAAGGGTATGAAACTGGTAAATTTTTAATTTGCACTTAATGTATAAATTGATTTCATTTGGGAAATCAATTTTTAATTTAAAGTGCCAGGTAACATGTCCCCTTGTATGATAAAGCTGCCTTATTGTGTCATCACGTAATTAAGTATATTGTTTTCTGTTCACTAAGCAAAGGCATTTGTAAGGGCAAAAGCAAAAGATGTTTTAATTTTTTTTTCTAAGTTATGCAATTTAAGTGGTGTGTGTGTGTATGTTTGGTTTCAAAGGAAAAAGGAAAAAAGGTAGTTTTTCCTCTCATTTCAAAACCTCGTGCTTTTTCTTGCAATTTCTTTCTGATCCATTGTCCCAATTTCTGTCTGTGCTAATTGTCACACTGAATGCTTCTGATCACAGGGCAGTAGTTCAGAAAAAGCCCTGGGGTGTAGTGTACTACATTTTAACTTTAGTCTTACCTCTTTCAATTTTGCCTTTTCTTTGTTCACTCTGAGTTTTTTTTGTTTGTTTGTTTTGATTTGTTTATGGTGTGTGTATGGGTGTGTGCACGTATTTTCAACATGGCCATGCTAAAGAAAAAGGAGTGTCTTACCTTCAAGCATACTTACCCAAAGACATTCCTTCTAGACTACCAGCTTTCTCACAGAAGCAAGATATCCATCATCGCTACCTTCCCTACAAAGACCAATAAAACTTTGTTATTGCTTTCATAAATGATTCTCTCAATCCTCTCATTTTCTTCAGGACAAGAAGAAGAAGAAAAAAAAAAAGAAGTTAGCATAAGCCTTCATTTTATCTCTCTGTACCAGAACCTCTATTAAGGCAAAGAAAAAAGTCTATTAGAAATAGCAAGTGTGCCTATGCAGCTTCTCTTTGCCAAGGAATCTGATCAGAATAAGAATACCAAAGATTATCAAAGATCAGTAATAATGAATTAACAGATCAAAGACCAAAGAGATGGTGACCATTTCAGCAAGCACTGAAAAGAAAAACCAAAGTGGGAATACAGTCTTCCTCTCAACCAGAGATTAGAAGATAAACTTCAATCTCAAAGAAAAAGTTTGTAAAACATCTTGTTGGTGAATTCTGAGTGAGTCACACTGTAAACCTCCTGGATGGTTATCTGACTGGACACAATGGGTGTGGCCACCCTCATTTGACTGGACACGATCCTCCAGCTTTCTAAATTGGGAGCTTGGTACATGATCTTTTTGGAAAAGTTTCTTTCAAATTATTCCCTAGGCTTGTCTTGACTCGTCCCAAAGCAGTCAAACAACTGTCCTCAATGTGCTGTTTTGCCCCAATCCAGCTGTTCTGTGCTTTGATGAGACTCCTATTCTGGTCTGCATTGTGACGAAAAATGACAGGGAGAGGGTTGGAAATGCTTTCACCAGAACATCCTGTTTCAGTGACAATGTGTTAGGTTGTTTTATTCAGATAAACATGCCATTCTTACTTACATTTTTCTCAGAAAATAATTCTCAATGATTGCCAAAGAGAAATTTAACCATAATTATCTTTGTATTAATTTTCTTGTAGATTCTGTAAAACAAAGATTATCACTCTAGTATATTTGAATTTCCTATATTGCCCTTATCTCAAGACAATTAAATTGAAGTTTTGATTTGGTCAATTCAGTGAAAAATTTCAGGAAGCCTAGCACTGCTCATCAGTCTCAGATTTATGTTCCAATGACAGGACAATAATGAATGCTTTGTCACATTTTATGCATAGTTTAGGGCGGACATCAAACGTAGAAGATTCCAGAGGGGCAGAGGTTGTGTTTAAATGGCATAATTTCTTATCCTTTTATTTCTTTTTACTGCTTCTCATACAACTTGTAGAAAAAAAGACCCATTTCTTTCAGAAAAATCAATTTAAAGGGACCCTCCCATCAGATGGAAAAACTGAGTGAAATAGAAAATAGCCCAACTAATTAGAATACTTCCTGGGGACTCTCTGGGGAAAGGAGGGAGAAAAAAATGTAGATTTACAATAGAATTAAGGAAGAAAACAAAAACAAAATCTCATTCCAAACCATTACATAATGCTGACCCAGGAATGAGAGTAATGGGGAGTATAGTTCAAAGTTATACAGTGAGAGCTATAACCATTGGAAAGAGAACTAAGGAAAATAAAGGAAATAACCATTGCTGAGAACAGGACATTCTCTGTGTATTTCTATACCAAGAATTGACGAAGTTTTGTAAACCTGTTTTCTTCCACAGCCCTCTGGAAGGTACCTTAGGGTTAATGTGACTGATGCTATCTGGGGAACAAATCAAATTTTAGGCACCCAGCCCTGAAACTGATAAAGAGGTTGGTGGCGGTTTGACTTTGGTGCACAACTGTGCCTTCCAATTCTACCAAGTGCACTGTCCTCAAATTGAAGTGCCGCTTTAGGAATGAGGGGCAGAAATAGCAGTGTGGAGGGGCGGGGACAGCTTGCTCTGAAGAGCTTTTTGTCTGGTGATTCTGTGACTATAGATAATATTTGTTTATCTTGTATGTTTAACTTGTGTCTTGTAATTCAGACAGCTGGAAAAAAATGTGGAATTACAAGTAAGTTAGTGAACAAACCCGTAGTATAGGGTGTAATTTCTAGGCATGGGAAGGGCAGGAAGAACAAAATCAGCAGTTATAGAACGGATTTTTTTCTGTGCTCTCTCCAGGCCTTGCCGTAGGATAATTTTACAATTAAAGTGCTGAGTGCGCAGCAGCGTTTGATACCTTATGTTGCGTTACTCATGGAAAAGACTTTACTTGAACTTCTTTCTTACTTAGAACTCTAAATTCTTGCATAGTTAAATGTCTAGAAAAGAATAAAATAAAGCAAAAAAGCCTTCCAGAGGCGCTCAAAGGCTGGAAAGCCAAAGGCTGAAAAAAACTGAGAAGGATTTAGAACTTGAACATCATCCAATCACCAAAACATGATTAAAGAAGCTCTATGACTATACCATATATTATAATAGAGAACAGGGTGGCCAAAAAAAGTGGGATCTTGGGGCAATGCATTTAGGCTCTTTAAGGATAAAAGGCCCTGAAAAATTCCAGGAAGGAGAAACTGTATGTTCTATCAGAGCAGCGTATTTCTTCTCAGTGAGCTCCTCCTCTTTTCCTTGTTACAAGCTCGGCTCAATATTATTGAAGTGAAGCCAACAGCAAGTTAGCTAAGCAGCAGGGGAGCAAATTGATTATACAGTTAACTGTAGAAAAACTGAAATTCTTTATTAAGGGAAAATGAAATACAGTTAATTTATGCTTCAACTGAGCCTTTCCCCACGTGGCATTTACTCTACTGGTTCTTTGACTTTGCTGTGAAACTGTAACTCAGCCAAAAAATGACAGAAGCTTTACTGATTTAAAAATAAGGCAGGTTTTGAGCTCCCTCCCCCCTTGCATGATGATTTTTCCAGTTACAATTACTGTAACTCACTCATTATAGAGGATAACATGGCAGGCAAACAGGCAAGAAAAAAACTGTGGTAAAACAGTTGGCAGGATGTAAATTGAAAGTCTTTGCCATCTAATTTTAAACAGTATTTATAGAGAGCACCCATAATACAGCATTCAACGGCTCACACAAAATCTCTTAAGTAGTAGAAACATTTACTGAAGTTGTTAGCAGAACTAGTGGACCCTAATAAGTAGAAGAAATTAATAAAACCCTAAACTTCAAATTTAAGACAGAATCAAGACTAGCTACATCGACTTGATATAATATTAAATTATAAAACCTAATGCTGAGGTTCTTCTTCAAAATTTAAAATAACATTAATGATTTACACACATAAAAAAAAGCTTTTCAAAGATGTGTTTTATATATTTTGTTGTTAACTCTTATAACAGCCCCAGGTTATAAATTGCTATTTTTTTAACTTTTTATTTTGAGGTAATTGTAGATTCTCATATAGTTGTAAGAAATAATATAGACAGATGTCATATACTCTTGCCTGGTTTCCCTCAATGGCAACATCTTGCATAATTATAGTATGGGATGACAACTGGGAAATTAAGATTGATACAATCCAGGAAATTTATTTAGTTTTGTATGCACTCATTCGCATATGTTTGTGTGAAGAGGTGTGTGTGTGTGTGTGTGTGTGTGTGTGTGTGTGTATACTTAGTTCTATGCAATGTTATCACATCTGTAGATTCATGTGGCCACCACTAGTCAAGATACATAACAGTTCCATCACAAAGATCCCTTATTTTACCCTTTTATAGCCACAGCCACATCCCTCCCACTCCACTCTCTAACCCCTGGCAATTGCTAATCTGTTTTCTATCTCTGTAACTTTGTCATTTCAAGAATGTTATATGAATGGAATCATATAGTATATAACATTTTGGGATGGGTTTTTTCATTCAGCATAATTTCCTTGAGATATATCCAAGTTGTTGTGAATATCAATATTTTGTTCCTTTGATTGCTGAATAATATTCCATGACATGGATGTACCACAATTTATTTAACTATTCACCCCTTTGAGGACATTTGGATTGTTTCCACTTTGGAGCTGTTACAAATAAAACTGCTATAAACATTTGTGTACAGGTTTTTGTGTGAACGTAAGTTTCCATTTCTCTGGAATAAATGACCAAGACAATTGCTGTGCATGTGTGTGTGTGTGCACTTAGTTCTATGCAATTTGTCACATGTCAAGATTCATGTGACCACCAGCATGGTCATGATATGTGTTATTCTTTTAGTAATAAAAATATGAATATAGTATTATATATCTCAAGAGCAAATTGCTTGACCATTTGCTAATACAGTAATTCAATGTCTGTTACTTAATTCAAATATTTATTGAGCATCCATTACAGTGTAGACACTGTGCTAGGCTCTATATACCAGATAGAAAGAAGAATAGAGCAGAGCTACCCCACATGGTGGTGGTGAATCCAGGCAACTGCTCAACACCCTATGGGCTTTTACAGGGCCAGGCAGCAGAAATGACTTAAGTATGAACTAATGCTAAAAATGATCCACAGTAGGGCTGGCCCATGCCTCACTGGGAGAGTGTGGTGCTGACAATACCAAGTCAAGGGTTAAGATCCCCTTACCAGTCATCTTTAAAAAAAAAAACATAATAAGATCCACAGTACAAAGACCCTTGGGGGACAGTGTTGGCTGCCTGGCAAGGACCTCTTTCCCCAGTCTCAGGGTATAAGTGGCACTTTGTGACATTCTCTCCTTCTATCAATTTAAGTCTTCTCAGGAAAATACATATGTTGATCCCTATACCCCCTTAGAACAGCTCATTTATGTATTTATTTAAGGATATTTATTAAGCACCTACTGTGTACCAGGCATTGTATGAAGTTTCAGATATTCATAAATGACTGGCCCTGCCCTCAAGGGGCTCATAGTCCAGTTAGGGGAATATAATATTGACTCTGCCTTCAAGGCATTTACAGTTTAGTTACCCACTGGACACATGATAGAAGTGGTGACACAAGGTCTTATACAGTAAGTGGGGTCAACAGCAAAGAGACTTGAACTTGTGCTGAATGTTGATGAGAATTTGCACAGGAGAGAGTGAGAGGGGAAGCACCTTTGGCAAAGGACAAAAGCAAAGGCAAAAAAAAAAAAAGGTGCATTTTAAATTTAGGAAGCAGGGTGGCCATTTAGCTCAGTTGGTGAGAGTGTAGTGTTATAACACCAAGGTCAGTGTTTCAGATCCCCATACCAGCTAGCCACCCAAAGAAATACAACAACGAAAACCTTGAACAAACAAAAAAATAAATTTAGGAGGCAGTAAAAAGATTTTATCAACTGCCACAGGAGTTTGTACAGGGAATTACTAAGTAGGGACACTAGAAGGTGGCTTTGATCAGACACTATAGCCTTCAGTGTTTGCATTTGGCCTTTGGAGTTTTGGTAATTAACAGCTAGTGAAGCCTTTTGAATATGAAACTAATATAATGGAAACTTTGTTTTAGAGTAATTTATCTGGCACTGCGAAGTTTATATTAAAGATGAGAGGACAAATCACAGTTCACAAACCTAAGTTTTTAAAAATTTAATCTTGTCCGTGAAAGAAAAACTCTGATGGGAAATAAAGAGTTAGTTCCAGGACCTTTAAAGTGGATCTACCTCATCATCCTCCCACAGCACTGGGGATGCAATGAGATTAATGATCTAGTTTATGCCTTGAAAAAAGGTAACAGCTTAACTGGGGAGACTGGGTACAAACATAGGTAGGTAAAGAACAAACTGCAGTAGTGCAGACTAAGGGCTAAATTCTTGAAAAGGTATAGAAACCAGAAAACGAACAGATTACCAAGAGCTCAGTTAATTGAGTAGGGATTTCTTGGAGGTGTTCAGACTTGAACTGAACCTCGAAAAAAGAGCACACACGTACACAAACGGAGAGGACGGGGTGAGGCCTTCCAGGAAGAAGCAACTGTAAGTCCGACATACAGATGTGGGCATGCGCAGGATGGATGCAAGGACCTGAATGGAGCAGTTTGCCAGAGGCCAAGTGTTCATGTTCTTTCAGAAGTAACAAAAACATAAATAAGTATGCAGAAAATTCTTGCTGTCTAAAGATAGTGATTCCTGTAAGTTAGAAAATAAATAGAAGAATATGTTATGCTTGTTATAATAGTAAATTTTCATGTCTTTGAGGAATGCCTAAAAATGTTACACTTATTACATTTTTGTTAGGAAAATGAATTTTCCAACTTTTTTGTATGATGAGCCACATACAGGTGCTCATCCATAAATGCCCACTTTTAGGTCAATACATCTGCTTTTATTTGGGAACTCTAAGGTAATAAAATGTGGGACCTTGGAATCCTATCTCTGATCATCTTGGTAGCACTGTGCCAGGCATAGCTGTGGCTCTGGAGAGCTATAAGGAGAGCCATTGCTACCACAAGACAAGTTGAAATCGTTCTTCAGCAGAAGTGACTGGACAGAGGGGTTATTAAAGACTTCATGGCAAAGGAAAAAGGAAAAAACAGTATGTCAGAGCTGCATCATTTTATCTAAAGGTAAGACCCTTTGTGTAAACAAACCAGAAGTCAGTAGCTGTTGGCAAATCATTATTACAAGAAAATAAATACTGCTTAGAGGAGAAATTTGACCCTGTATTTCACAATTAGGCATGTGCTATTTAAGTCAGCAAAATTTTCTAACCCAAGAAATTTCCCTTTTTGTGAAAATGAAGGCTTTTCCAAGTTAATTATGAGCTAAGGAAACCAAGCACTTCAAAAGTATGTGAAGGGTACAAAAGTGGTGACTATTTTCATCTCCACTGAGGTTAGAACAAGGTAAAAATAAGGTTTCAGATATGTTGTTTGGGGATTTATGTGTATATACATCCAAGTAAGGACTAAGATACCTAAGAAAGTTGGTAAATGTTCTCTTCAGCTCTAGAAATAGACTTCCACCCTTTTGGAATGGCTTAGGTGGAACTGTACTTGAATTCAGGAGTTAACACTAGAACGTCTCAACTTTGATGGGAATATGAATCACTGGGGGATCCTGTTAAAATGAGGATTCTATTGCAATGGGTGTGACAAGGGGTCTGAGATTGGCTCTGAGATTCTGCATTTCTAACAAGCTTCCAGGTGACGATGCTGCTGGTTCAGAGACAGCATGGAGCTATGCTACCAGTTGGTCTCTCAGTGGCTCTTACCGGCCCTGAGTCTTTGGCAAGATTGCTCTCTTTTTTTTTTTTTTCCTTTTTGTCTTTTGTACCCCGACCGGCAACGGAATCGCAACCCTCAGTGTCGTGCCAGCACCGCGCTCAACCAGTGAGCGGACCGGTCTCTATATGGGATCCGAACCCTCAGCGGGAGCGCTGCCGCAGCACTCTACCGAGTGCGCCACCGGGCCGGCCCAAGATTGCTCTCTTGATGCACTTCTTAATTTTGAGGTCCTTAGCACAAAGCATGTTGGGAACTCAAGGGTAACTGGGATAGGTGAAGTCAGGCTGGGCAGTTACATAGTATAGGGCAGGCACTCTGACAGGGTAACCCTGAAAACCACATTACAGTGTCAGAATGAATACAGTCAACTCAGGCTTGATCCAAGAGGCTCCACTTTGGAGCAGAACAACCGGAGTCTCCTCAATAAGTGATACCTTGGGTCGGCCTGTGGCTCACTTGGGAGAGCGTGGTGCTGACAACACCAAGTCAAGGGTTAAGATTCCCTTACTGGTTATCTTAAAAAAAAAAAATAGAAGTGATACCTTAAGTCAATCTAGGTTTAGCATTTGGATTGGAAGCCCTTCCTCTGAGCTCTGCATTACCCTGTGAATCCCTCTATCATTTTTCTTTTTTTCTTTTTTGTAGTGGCTGGCTGGTATGGGGATCCTAACCCTTTGGCCTTGGTGTTATAACACCATGCTCTAGCCAACTGAGCCAACCGGCCAGCCTCTCTATTATTCTTCTTACAGTACTATATTTATATTATCTTCTTGTTGGCTCTTCCTTCCCCCCTAGCCAGTGTATTTCTTGAGCCGTGTCTTCTATTCATGGCACATAGAACTTGCTCAGCAAACATTTGTTGAATGGTTGAGTGAATGAGGCATCACATCTCCATTGGTGCTGTTTCCTCTCCTGGGATGCTTTCCACCTTTCCCATCTGTCAGACTGATGAGATCCAAATCTCTTATAAGACTCAGCTCAAGGGTCACCTCTTCTCTGAAGTTTTCTCTGTTCCTCATTCCCACTGCCCTTCATGAATGCCACCTCCACACATTGTACATGTCCCCATTACTCTGTCCTGTATCTATGAGCTCCTCCAGGGCAGGGACTGTGTTTAACTTAGTTTTGACTCCCTGGTACTTAACATAGCCCTTGGCACATAGTAGCACTCTGTATATTACCAAGCAAAGCAAAAACCGTACAAAATTAGAAATTCAAGCCACGGGTTAAAGCAAAAAAAAAAAAAAAAAAAAAAAAAAAGCTGTATTTTATATTGAATTAGTCCCTTTCATCAGAGGATATTAAAAGATCTATACACAGTAATCTTCATTAAAGTTTGTTAATGAGGTAACTGTTACTCTACCTATTTTACAGAAAAGTAGTCCTTAGAAAAGGACTTAGGCAAACGCCCAAATTTCTGGATAGGAAGAGGTCAACATGGAAAACCAGTTAAACTTACGGCCTACAGAACGCCCTCTATTCAGATATTCTGAAACATCTCAGTGACTGAGTTTCCAACCCCTCATTCTGGTGTTTGGTATCACATAGATTTTGTCTTAAGTTGAGATTGCAACAAAATTCTAATATTGGAAAAAAGAATCTAAAATTGGAAGGAACTCTTTGTCCTAGCTTCTGGAAGCCAGTGTTATTTGCTCCTAAATCAAGGTCCTTATTAAAATGGATATATATTTTTAAGCAAATGTAACTTCAATGGCAATGAGTCCTCAATATAAAACTCCCCAATCAGGCCAAGTCAATCTCTTTAAAATTTTCCCAACAGTCACAATTTATAAAATATGTAAGCCAAACCCAATAAATCAAGTAAATAGCATTGCATAATGGAGGCTTAAATATAGAACAAGACAAGCCAGAAAGGTTCAATTAAGTAAATGCTGTACATATGTCTAGCTTTGGTGAGGTCAGTGTAATATATTGGGTTATTTTAATACAAAGCCAAATAAAATAAGATAATTTAATGATTAAATAAAATAGAGGAAGAAAAAAGAATAAAATGAGTACTTTAGGAAAATATAATGGACAAAGAAATTCTAGAACAAACTAGAGTTTTAAATTACAATGTGTTCTTAATAGAAACCCTTGAATTAAAAAATACGAAAACTGCAAAACTCTGATCATGTAAAAATAGAGTGAAATTATCTGAACAATTAGAATGTACTATTGTAATTGTGATTTTTAAGTCCAAAATTGTTTTCTGATAATTCTGTAACAAAAGCAAAATGTATATATATAAAATGTAAAGTTACCATGGTGATATTAGGCTATTGAAGGAGTATATAAACTCTGAAACAATTGAATGGAAAATGAAAAATTCATCTAATTACCCCATATTTTTCTACACAGTTGCAAAGTTATAATATTTCAGACTATCTGGGTGATTTAATGAACTTACACTTTTCCTGTGAATATTTGATTCTGGCCAACCCTTTCTGCATCTTTGCATTAGAAGCAGAGCTATATCAATAAGGAACAACTTAACTCATGAAAAATGTAACTCACATGTGTGCACAACAATATTCATGTGTACATGCCCATAATAGTTATGCTGTCAAATTAATCATGATTAACATTTTTTTTCCTAATATTATTTGCTGCACATTAATTTCTTTTGTTGTTCACTGCTGCTTACCAGCAGGGGAGAACAATACTGTAGCAGTCAAAATGTTTAAGAAACATATGTAAAAGAGAAACTTTAAGTAGAGAAATCTATCTATCTAATGTATTGTTTTTTTGTTTTTTTTTTAAAGATGACCGGTAAGGGGATCTTAACCCTTGACTTGGTGTTGTCAGCACCACGCTCACCCAGTGAGCTAACCGGCCATCCCTACATGGGATCCGAACCCGTGGCCTTGGTGTTATCAGCACCACACTCTCCCGAGTGAGCCACGGGCCGGCCCCACTAATGTATTTTTTTTAATGTTAGTAAATATAGCCATTATTTAATTTTACCTGAAAAATACTTCCTGTACAACTTGTTGGTCATCGTGGTCTCAGAGCATAAATTTGAGGATTATTTCTTCTCAAACCAATTACCAAACAGACCTTGTGCTTTTTTACCTCTCTGCTTTCCTTAGCTCATGTTAATTCATTTATTCATTCAACAACCAGTTGTTAAGCACCTGGCAGGTGTCAGACATTGTGCTAGATGCAGGTAACACAAAGGTGAAAAAATACACACAGTTGGTTCCCTCAGGGAGCTTATAATTCAGTGGACAGGCAGACAGTAATCAAGTGATCATAGAAACAAATAGTAAAGGAAGCCAGGGAAGGCTTCCCTGAGGAAGTGGCACTTGAGCTGAGGTCTGAAGGATAATGAGGAGTTACCTAGGTGAACAGGGGGTGGAAATGGTGTTTCAGGCAGAGGGAACAGCATATGCAGCAATCGTGTGGCAGGAGAGAGAATACCGGGAACTGAGACAGGCCATTGTGGCTAGAACAGAGAAAGAACAGGAGCGTGTTCAGGTGAGGCTCCAGAGAAAAACTAGAGTCTAGACCATGCCCCTTGCAAGGACCTTGCAAACTAACTGAGTTTCATTATATCCTGAGATGTTTATCCAAAAATGCCCCTCAAAATCCTGTATGGCCAGGGCTGGCCTATGGCTCACTTGGGAGAGTGCGGTGCTGATAACACCAAGGCCACGGGTTCAGATCCCTATATAGGGATGGCCAGTTGGCTCACTTGGGAGAGCGTGGTGCTGACGACACCAAGTCAAGGGTTAAGATCCCCTTACCAATCATCTTTAAAAAAAAAAAATCCTGTATGGCCTTTCTCAAATGCCACCGCCTCCAAAATGTCTTTCCTAATTCCTTCAGCTAAATGTGTTGTTTCTCCACTCTTTGCTCCAAATAACTCTGGTTATATCTGTATTGTCTCGTTATCCCTTTCTGCCTTCTGTTTTGGTTATTTTCATACATGCCTTTTTCCCTTGTGTGCTGCGTAGTGTCAGAGATGTGAATCCATTCACCTTTGCATTTCACACGTACATGATAAGTGCTCAATAAATGTTTTGAATAGATTGAATTTAATCACCACTTCTGGTTCAGCAATTTGTGCCACTGCTTGTTCATCATCAAAACTCAAAGTTAAAGCCTTTAGTAGTTTTATACTGTGCACAAAGGGTTTGACAATCCAAGACCAACTGTGAAGTGTATGGGAAAATATTGTTACCTCTGAGGCAAACTGGAGATATCACATATCTGGGTATATGGCTCACTGATATGGGAACTTGAAACCACTGGCAGCTCAGTGTCCAACTTCATAGTTGCCTTTACTGTGTTGTTAAATTCGGGGTAGTGCTTTGTTATCCCAAAGTACAGGTGACCTTTAAGGCAGGTGTTGTCTTTAAACCTGACCAACTTCCACATGGTAATGAACATTGGCTACATAATGCTAAACATCTAGACAAAATTTTAAAATTTTACTTAAACAGAGTCTACCAAATAATTTCTGTTTTTATCTAGAATTTTGGTAACAGTTGTAAATAACCGTTATCAAGGCATTAGGCTAAAACAGAAAATATATGAGACACGGAGATAAAAATCAAAGCCTCTGAAGACTGGTACCTAGTGTTTTTTGGTTTTTTGTTTTGGTACCCAGTTTTTGAGAAAAGAATTACTTTTTTTCCTTTTAAAATATGGCTTTGTTAAACACAGTTCAACGAAATCGGTATGAAGTCAAGTCATTCTAATATATCAAAGAGAGGAAAAACTATCATGGATAATAATAATAAAATGTTTTCCGAATTATAAGCAGAAAAATTATTAAACACAAAATGACCATTCCTAATGACCACTGTGACAAGGTAAAACAAAAATAGGGTAGGGAGATAGGAGAAAGAGAAAGATGTGTATGTATAAAATAGAAAAGGATTAATACCTCATGTTCGTAAGCTAGGCTTGCTAGGTACTTTACACGTATGAATTTATTTAATCTTCACAGCATTCCCGGGAGGACAGTACTATTATCATCTCCATTTTACAGACAACAAAACTGTAGCACAGAGAATGAAACAGTTTGCACAAGGTCACACAGCTAATAACCAGTAAAGCTGGGATTTGAGTCCTCTCCAGAGTGCGCACTCGTACTGGGGGCAAAAATTGGTTTTTAGGGGGTAAAAAAAATCTTAGACATTACTGTGGATTGTGTCCCTCCAGTACACAGTACATAAACAGATATACAGTGTATCAATAGTATTGAAATTTTGTGGGAGAGGGGGGATTGGTTAAGAAAAATATGTCTAAAATGTTACCTTAGGAGGGCAAGAATGAAAAAGAGGTTGAGAAACACTGCTCTAGAGTTTGTATTTTTAACTATCATTTAATAATGCCTCTCAAGCTTCACGTTATGTTTTTTCCTTTTCTCAGAGAGCAAATTGAAGGAGTAACACTCATATTTCCTTAATAATGTGGATTCATGAGCTGCATAACAATGTGGATTCACAATCTGCTAAAATGTATCTGTTCTGAAATAACTAGTTTAGCTATCTCCAAGTAATCAATTATGTACTTACCAAAGAAAACTTCATTTACTGTATACACATTTTATTTTTGTTGGCATTCTTCTTTTGATTACATAACTATGTGTTCCTATGAGCAGAGACAATCTAGGGAAACTTGTAGAGTGGGTACACTTTATCCTGGCACTTTCCCTATTGTCTCGGAACTCTTATTTCCCCTCTTAGGTCTTTCTTTTAATCTCCCCCATTATTCATTTATTCATTAGATCCATAAATATTTATTGAGTACCCTGTGCAATTTCATCCACTCTCATGATTTTAATGACAATGTATATGCTAATGAGTCTCATTTATTTAATGAATCTGAAATCTTTAATCCTTGCAAAAATTTCTTCCCTGAAGTTCCAAAGGACCAGACTGCCTAGTGGACATTTCATCTCAGAGTCCCCCAAATCACTTCAAACTCAGAACACCTAAAATAATTTTGTCTTCCATGTGTGCTTCTCTCCCCGGCTCCTCTCTTTAAGGGGTAGCAATTTCATATACTCATCACTCAAGCCAGAAACCTGGAACACTTTTGTCACAGTCACATTCTGTCGGTGACCAAGTCTTGACAATTGGGCCTCCTTCGCATTTCTCAGATCTGTACTCCCCTCTCAAGTCAAACCACTGTTACTGAATTCAGATTCTTTACATCTCTGCCTAGAAAATTGCTCCCTGCTTTGAAACCCTTGAATAGCTGTGCATTTCTTGAAGAATGAGGGGACCCTCTATGATCTGACCTCAGTGGGCATCCCATCCCATCATCGCTCACACCCTAAATTTTTTTTTTTTGTCTTTTTCATGACCAGTAAGGGGATCGCAACCCTTGGTGTGGTGCCGCCCACACCGCACTCAGCCAGTGAGTGCACCGGCCATTCCTATATAGGATCCGAACCCGCGGCGGGAGTGTCGCTGTGCTCCCAGCGCCACACTCCCCAGTGCGCCATGGGCTTGCCCCCACACCCTAAATTTTTTTTTTTTGTCTTTTTCATGACCAGTAAGGGGATCGCAACCCTTGGTGTGGTGCCGCCCACACCGCACTCAGCCAGTGAGTGCACCGGCCATTCCTATATAGGATCCGAACCCGCGGCGGGAGTGTCGCTGTGCTCCCAGCGCCACACTCCCCAGTGCGCCATGGGCTTGGCCCCACACCCTAAATTTTTGAAGCTTATAACTCATTTTTACCATTGTTACTTTGAAATTATCTGAATCGGACACCCTAAATTGACATACAGTATATGGATTCACCAAAGCTATCTTTGATATAGGAGGGTACTTCAAAAAGTTCGTGGGAAAATGAAGTTAAAAGATAATATGAATCTTTCCATGAACTTTTTGAAGACCCCTCATATAGATCAGAAAATATGTTCTTTATTTGTTTTGTGTAAATGTGATTCTTACCTAAGTATACTCTTCTCTTTTGCTTTTTTTTTAGTGTACTCTTCTTGAAAGCAGGGACATCAAACACAATATATTTCCATCACCCCTACAATGCCCTGCATACTGTAGATGCTCAATAAGTATATTTTGACAAAATCACTAGTGACTATTATTCTACAGACTTGCATGTTCTTTCTCTTGAAAATAGAATTATGTTATGAGACCACAGTATTTCTTATTCACATAATTTGACGGGAGGAAAGACAAAATAAACTATAAATTCAATTTACTGACTTATTGAGGAAATTGAGATATTGCTAAGCAAAATATAGATACCCAGTCCAGCTTTTTCAAAACAAAAGTATGTAAAAATATAGCTATTGCTAAAACCATTGGTGACATGCTTTCTCAGTCTGTTTAATGTAATTGTAGCTTGTGACCAGTATATAAACAACAGAATTCCCAAGCTACACATAAATCTCCAAAAGAGATAGGTGAAAATCAACTGTTTCTGTCAAAAATTTAGGGCTTTAGCTAAAACATAAATTTTAACATCAGAAGAAGAAAAAAAAGTATATTGAATCGTAGTTACTCATTGGTGTAAAATACGTTTGCTAAATCTAAACTCATTTTAGGAGACACAAATACATATAAATACAAAATTATCATTAAAAATAATTTGTATTATAATCTTAATTCTTGAGAGTCCTGAAATTTCTTTTGCTTTTGTGAGTGAATCCCAGGATTTTCTGAGTTGCAGAGTGTAAACTTTGCTTGGTTTACTGCCAGTCTGGAATGAAGACCCATTTTCTAAAATCTTTGCAGAGCAGATACATCACGGAAATATTTCATTTGTAAATCATATCCACAGATCCATAGAAATGTTTCATTTGTAAATCAAAACTATCCACTTTGTCCTCAAGTGTGAGGGAAATTAACATATTTGAAACCAGTAATGAAGATAGACTTGCAGTATCTCTTCAATTATCAGTGTTAGCAAGTAGTGTAAACACAGTCCCTGCATATAGGACTTAACCATGTACCCATCTATACCCCTGTTCATCAACCCCTGGTTTATGTTTATCTCCTTCCTAATTTTGTGTGATCACTTTAAGGGCACACTTTCATTTTGCCATTTACTATTTCCTTTGAGTACACCTTGATTCCTAGTCTGGTGCCATATACAGAGTGCGCAAAAAATGTGTTTCAAATGTGTGAATAACTGTAGAAATATTTGTATATATTTTAAATCAGAAATATATGAATAAACATATTTTAGTAAATTGTAAAATTAGGTTGGTCACTGTCATATCTTTGAAAACTATGTAAACAGTGATTGGAACTAGTAGATTATCTGGACACATTTTAATTAAAATTCACATATGAACCCATGTATAAAATATATATTAAGTCACATATTTTACAAAGATGTATTGGCATTGAAATTATCGAAGCATTTTCAAGCACTGAAATGCACATAGCCCAAACAACTAATACTTCATCATGAAAGACTAATTTGCTTTATAAGAGTATGGAATAGACATTCACCACATGAAAATATTTTAGTATAAACATCTTTCACAAATACTATATTTCTGTTTCTTGCTCTATAGTGGAAGAGCTACAAAAAGCAAAAGCAAAAACCTCTGTGGTAATCAATAAGTAGCATTACTGCAGCATATATTATAATTCCAACTGAGTTCGGTCTATTTTTGTTTTATGTTCCAATGTACAGCATTTTCCTTTGGTGATGTCAAGAGAATGAAAAATGTGCTGTTTATAAAATGAAGTATGGAGTTTATTTTAGATATAACATCTTATAAAAACACTTTCTAAATGCAAAAGCATACTTCCAAGTTCAACAGAATAATGCATATTGAAAAGAGATAGAAATAAATTATTTATTACATAGATATTATAAATTATTTAATTCAAAACAAAATACAAAATATACACATAAGTCCACAAATTACCAAAATTGAACTGCTCGCATTTTTAGCGTTCTCAGCCAGTCTTTACTTACATGCATACATAATTTTTACATATTGTAATAACATGTTAGAATAGACTTGTATTTTTGTAAGGTGGAATTTAGGTAATGTTTTAATTTCATTTGCAACAATCCATTTTATTTTATTATTGACATAGTACTCCAACAGACAGTTTGTTTGAGTATCAATGGAAATCTCGATTTTGGGCCAGGTTTTGCAAATTCATTTATTAATTAGAAATAAGCTGATAGATGAGAAAGGAAGAAACCACTATTTATTAAAATCAACATGCCTCCTCTTTTGCTTCATTTCCTGGGTTCTTGAATCTTTAATCCAATTAGCATTTGGCTGTGGAGTATGAAAAATAATCTGCAAAATCATTACTCAATTAAGACCTCTTTCTAATGACTCTAGCACTTATTACTTTGCCCTCCAGTTAAAAAGCAAACCAATTTTTTACTTGTCGTTGTGTAAAAGGAATCATTTTAGCCTAGTCACGAATTATTAAAAGTAATGCTGAACTAATCCATAGTGACAGACAGCAGGACAGTGGTCACCCCAAGGAAGGAAGGTGGTGGGGGAGGAACCCGAGGGAGGAATTAGCACGAAGTACAAGGAAACTTTTGGAGGTGGTAGATATGTTTGCTATCTTCATCATGGACATGGTTTCAAGTGTATAGACAGATGTCAGAATTTGCCCAGTTGTATACTAATCATGTGCTGTTTACTATATGGCAATTATCCCTTAATAAAACTATTTAAAAAATAGTGTTGTTGTAAAAGTAAAGGTAATTATTAAAGTAAAAATAACTATTATCTGTCTGTGATTTTACACCATTTTCCTCAAGGGAGCAAAAGACTTTGCCTTTTACCTCATTTTATGTGAGGTAAATTGGAAATTTGGGGAATGTTTACTTAAGGCAAGCATAGTTTTCTATGTATTATTTAGCTTGCTTTCTATTACAATTTTTTTGCTGGCTAGTATGGGGATCCAAACCCTTGACCTTGGTGTTATTAACACCACGCCCTAACCAACTGAGTAACTGGCCAGTCCCCCCATTATAATTTATAGTTGCAACTCACTGTCATCATTTAAGTATACAAAAGCAAAGGACCTTAACTAAAAAAATTAAAAGTTTACTAAAATTGTACATTGTTTTTGAGTGTACAAATCTTCTTTTACTGATATATATATGATCTTAGTCTTTAATCCCATTGTTTTTCAATTTGATGATTAAAATTTAAAACCTCCCATTTATTGTTTGTTATACTCCTCACTTAAAATTAATTATGATTGTTTCATATTTCCTGTTAATCAATTTAATAAGTTTGTTTTGCCTTGTATGAAAAGAGAGTGAGATGTCAAACGAGATTCTTTTTTTTTTTTCCTTTTTTTAATCTTTTTTTTTACTGACCGGTAACGGGATCACAACCCTCGGTGTCGCGCCCGCACCAGGGACCAGCAACGGGATCGCAACCCTCGGTGTTGCGCCCGCACGGCGCTCAACCAGTGAGCGGGAACCGGTCTCCACATGGGATCCGAACCCTCGGCGGGAGCGCCGCTGCACTCCCAGGCAGCGCACTCTCCATTGCACCACCGGGCTGGCCCCAAACGAGATTCGTAAGGATAATTTTACAACCATCAAAACAGTGAGAGAAATTGCCCCACACGTGTGTGTATCAAGTGGTTTTAGTCTAGAAAGGAGCGTACAATCAAAAATAAAAAAGCAGTCAAGAAAGAATGAAGGGCCGTACTTTCAGGAATCATTTCCATAGTTGGTTACTAAGAAGTTTCTCTGATCATATGGAGCACCCCAAACCACGAGCAAGAGGGGACAGCCTTCTCTCCCGAGTGGTGTTGCTTACTTTGCTGCAATTGTCATCTGCCCTGATGATCATTCTCTTCCTGTGGAACTGAATGGCTTTAGTTTAAAATCCAAAGAAAGAAAGAAAAAATCAAGAATGAGAGGGAGGAAGGAAGGGAAGTAGAAAGATGTGTAAAATAAGTGGAATTATAACATAGTTTCAGCACTACTACTTTTTTACAGGGCCATATCCAAGTAGCCATGCTTAACTGAAAGTCTCATCGATCGCCTTCTGGAACAGCCGTGTGGATGCTCCCGTCCCCCCAGCTCCCTGGGCAGAGAGAGCCTTCATTAGGTGGGAGCAATGTCAGAAGCTGGTGGTGCTCCCCGTCATGCCCTAGCCTCCATTCACATATTTTTATTAGGCCTCAAATATAAATGAAAGAATGAAGCCTGTTATAGCATTGCAACAAAACATCTTTAAATTATGCATTTATAATTCCTTAAGGCCAGCTGACGTGCATTGTACTTAGCCTGATCTACATAAACATGTTTTGGCATTAGGCAGTAGAATTACAAGTTGGAATTTCGAAATTTGTTAAGATTTTGAAAGGCAGAGAGAGACTCTCAAGTGGTTAAATATTGACATCAACCACAATAAACCTTTCTTCTGTTTAGATTGAAAATCATGCTAAAATGTATAGTAGTTTCCCACAGTACATAACTGAGATGAAGTGATAGCTTTTATCCTACACTTTTGGTTTTAGCAAATTAGCTCAACCTAGCACCCTAGTTAGGTTGCCACACAAATGGCCTATCACTTGCTGAGCAGTTTGCCCTTCAGAATAGTTGCTGTGCTGCATTGCTTCAGGCAAACTGCTTAACTAAGCTCCTGTCTCCATCACTAACAACAGAATAGCTGGAAATTAAATATTTTGAGATACATTATAATTTTTTTCCTTAAAAAAATTGTATGCAATAGTAAAAGTATTCTTAAGAAAACTTTGGGGCCGGCCCGGTGGCGCACTGCTACAGTGCGCCGCTTGGGAGCGTGGCGGCGCTCCCACCAAGGGTTCGGATCCCACACGCAGACCGGTTCCCGCTCACTGGCTGAGCGAGGTGAGGGTGCAACACTGAGGGCTGCGATCCCGTTGCCGGTCCCAGTCCGGTACGGGCGCAACACTGATGGTTGCGATCCGTTGCCGGACACGAAAAAAGACAAAAAGGAAAAAAAAAAAAAAAAAAAGAAAACTTTGAGGGGAAAAATATCCTATTCTTATCAACCCTGCCATGAGAACTGTGTTAATTTTCTAGCTAATTGTTTCCATATTTATCATTATGATCAGAGATTAAAGTATATTTTATTTAAAATATTAATGATTTTAGACTTTCCTCTTTCACTAAAAAAACTTAGTATGGACACTAAGTGTAACACTATGTAAACTGATTCTATGGCATATATTTATGACATTTGTCTACACCCAACTAAAATACCTAATTTGTCAACCTGGAAAAGCCATAACACCCCCATTGTACCCTGCCTGGTTTGACTTCCTTTAAAGCAAATGTAAACCAGTGGTTTGGCATCATGTTGAAGGAGTTTCACATGGCACATGAATTGGGAGCTAGAGGGATATTCTCATGACATCTTCCTCCTACAGGCAACATTCAGCATAAATAGTTTGCTCCAGTAAATTGAGAGAAATAGAACAGGGGCAGGGGAGCAGAGGAAGGTGTCCTGATTGTACAAATTGTGGGAAACAACTACTCAACCTCTTATAACATTAAGACAATTTGTAAAAACTGATAGACTATTCAAGCAGCAAGTTATTGAGCTGTTTGCTTTGGGTTTGTTTGTTTGTTTTTTTTTTTTTTGGCACTAAAATGCATAAATGATATGACACTGTTTTGCTGACCAATAAAAGCATTCATATGAAAAAGAAAATTAATGGGCCAGCCCGTGGCTCACTCGGGAGAGTGTGGTGCTGATAACACCAAGGCCACAGGTTCGGATCCCATATAGGGATGCCCAGTTAGCTCACTGGGTGATCATGGTGCTGACAACACCAAGTCAAGGTTTAAGATCCCCTTACCGGTCATCTTTAAAAAAAAAGAAAAAGAAAATTAATCTGAGAGAAGCATACTACTTTTTTTTTTTTTTCTTTTTTTTAGTGACTGAAATTTTAATTATTTCAATAGACCCAGAAACCACATGGAAACCAAACATTCCTTAAAATGCTTTCAGGGTTTTCTTAAAAAGTTTATTCCCCTTGGATAATGAGCAGCAATTTTGCTGACTTAGGAGAACAGTGAAGAAGGTGAAGTTTGTTTTGGTCTTTATCTCTGCTTACTGCTGTGTCCAGGATTCTTGTTCAGTCCCACGGATGCTCCAAGTGCTGCTTCCTGCACCTTTTCCCAGCCTCATGCTTTACAGGTGATGCATCTGCCTCTGTTTCCACCTTCTTCATCCAAAAAACATACTTTTTAAAAGTAGAGATATAAGATTAACAGATGAAAGGAAGGTATTTATTTGATTTTATGTGAACACATCACTATTTATACTCAGGTATAATCCTATACCTGATAATATCTTAATCTTCTTTTTTAAAGTAAAGGTTATATAAAGATACATATGTCTCAGGTTAATTTTCATTTTATTTCTCATTTTACTAGTTTCTTCATTTTAATGAAATGCTCTTCGTCTTTTTCCACTGAAAACTGAAGTAAGGTATTTATTTTAAAGTCAAGGCCACCTTTAAAAATATTAACACTGGCTCTACCATCTAATAATATGTCAATAAGCTCTAACTTTTAGTTGGGTGAGAAAATAAGAGTATCTAATTTAATTGAGAATTACCATTTGACACCATATCAAATTAACAATATTCAAATAATTAGAATGTGATACATACCAAATATAATTTAGGCTTTGTGGTTGAAAAACAAAACCAATTCAGAACTTAGCAGTATCTCAGCCTCACCACTGCATTTATTTATTCATTCATTCATTCCAGCTATATTTATGGAGCTTACTATATGTCAGGCACAGTACTAGGCATAAGAAATCGAAAGATAAATAGATGCATAGACATGGATCCTGACCTCCAAGAACTTGTATCAAATACAGTCAGCCTCTGTATCTGTGGTTTCCACATCCTCAGATTCAACTAACTACAGATCAAAGATATTCAAAAACAAAAATAAAAAGTGCCAATTCAACTATAGAAAATAATACAAATTAAAAAACAAAAGAGTATAACAAATATTTACATAACTTACCTTGTACTAGATACTGTAAGTAATGTGGAGATGATTTAAAGTATACAGGAGGGGCTGGCTGGTTAGCTCAGTTGGTTTGAGTGTGGTGTTATAACACTAAGGTCAAGGGTTTGGATCTCCATACTTGCCAGCTGCCAAGAAAAAAAAAATAGAAAAGAAAAAGAATGGCCGAGCCCATGGCGCACTCGGGAGAGTGCGGTGCTGGGAGTGCAGCAGCGCTCCCGCCGCGGGTTCAGATCCTATATAGGGATGACCAGTGCGCTCACAGCACTCACTGGCTGAGCGTGGTGCGGCCAGTCTCAAAAAGGACAAAAAAAAAAAAAAAAAAAAGAGAAAAAAAACCCTAAGTATGTGGTAGGATGTACATAGGTTATATGCAAGTACTACATCATTTTATATCAGGGACTTGAGCATCTGCGGATTTTGGTATCTGAGGGGGTTCTGGAACCACCCATGGATGCTGAGGGACAGCTGTAATATTGAATGGTTACATAAAAGAGCTGCTCACTGAAGATTTCTAGTTGACAGCATGCCAGGTATCAAAGATTTCAAAGTGCAAACCTATAACTTGAAGAATGACCATACTTTCTGCTGGTCTTTTAGTCAGTTCTTAGTTTATATACTAGTGACCCTAACTAAGTCAATTTGAATTGATTTATGCAGTACAACTTGGTATAACTATATGAATGCTTTACAAAAATCAAATATATAAAGTATAATACCTTCTCTTCATTTATTAATCTTACAGCTCTGTTTAAAAGCAGTTAATTATTTCTTAGATAAGCTATCTTTTAGTATGAATGCTTTTATTGGTCATCAAAATAGTGTCATGTTGTATGTATATCTTGCTTGCTCTGACGTGTTCGGTATTTTTAAGAGCACGTTAGTTCAGCTCATCAGTTGGAATGGATGAGAATCGCTAGTCTATTTCCCAAACCTGTTATTTCCCAGTAGGAAGTACTAGGTCATCTCTCCTCTTAGCCAAGAGGCATAAATTGCCCAAGTATAGAGAGAAGAGTTTTTGCTGTGCACTTAGCATACAATTTTTATTCTCTGCCCATATTTATTCCATGAAAAATACACCTGAAAGGGCTAAGGGAAATGGGGACAGTGGGTCTAGATAATTTTGGAAAATCCAGCTCCATTTGCATTCCCTCCTTTGATTTTGCCTTGAGCATGATGGTTGGAAGAGCAGAAGAATCGTGGACTTAGGCTAGGGAGCAGGCAGTCCTGAGCACCATAGTGGCACACGAAGTCCCTACCACTGAAGGCACCGCCAGGGCAGATGGACTCGGGGAGGAGGGACTGCCCTCAGGGGCCATTCAGTGGTGGGGGAGGGTATGAGGTTTAACTGAGCATCTCCTTTACTTCCCTCATCTTCTGCATTGCTTTCTGAGTTGGAGGCTTCACCCGGTTGGATCCACTACAGCGGATTCAATTAGAAAGTATAAAGAAATTGCAGCCTGTACATGGAGCCAGAAGGAGGGAATGAAGGTGGTGTAGTTGAGGTGAGAACACACTGAATATTCCAAAGCAGGAGAAGGTTAACACATTATATTACATGACCCAGTTGCTAGAAACCAGACCCTGAGTGTGTAAGCAAAGAAGACAGTATCAGGATTGACATTTGAATTTGGGCTGCATAGAGAGGAAAGTGAGGATTTGATTTAGGTGGAGGACAGTGAAAGGGTAATAGTAGTAATTGATTATGGATCCTGATGGGGTGGAAGGATTGTCGGAATTGAGGTAGTAAAAGGCATGGGGTGAAAAAGAGTAAGGAGGTGCAGGAATAGGTTGGAGGTTGAGGGGTTCAGAGTGGAGTGAGTTTAAACTTCAAAGTCTAGAGTCAAGCCACTGGAGGGAGGGGCTGACATGGGGTGGCAGGCAGTCTTTAAAGGTGAGAACTGAGGGTACTGCAAGGCCAGGTGGGAGATTCTTAGCGATATGGTTAGAATGCAGGTGGAAGTAAGAAGACACATCATGGGCCGGCCTGGTGGCGCACTGGATAAGTGCGCCGCTTGGGAAGCGCGGCGGCGCTCCCGCCCGAGGGTTCGGATCCCACATACAGACCGGTTCCCGCTCACTGGCTCACTGGCTGGGCGAGGCGCGGGAGCAACGCCGAGGGTTGCGATCCCGTTGCCGGTCCCCGGTCCGGTACGGGGGCAACACTGAGGGTTGCGATCCGTTGCCGGACACGGAAAAAGACAAAAAAAAAAAAAAAAAAAAAAAAAGAAGACACATCATGCCGAGTGCGGGGATGCCTTCCAGGAAATGGGAGTGCCAACTGAATCACTGCTGTTTGAATGGATTCATTATTGCCTGGTCCCTAGGGGATGCATTTCTGACATCACTTATTACCCACTCTCGATGTACATTAATGAGCAATTAGGGGATTATTGGCTGAGATCTCTTTTTATGAACATCCTTTAGAACTGTCCTAACAGAGCAGGTGGAGCACAACTCACATTTCCCCATCACTTGCTCACCTCAGCAAGCCTTACATTTGAACACCCTGCCCATATTGGGTGGGGACGTGGGCAAACTGTGGTCCACACTGCCTTTTTGTACTCCCTGTGAGCTAGGAATCATTTGTACATCTTCAAATGGATTTTTAAAAATCAGAAGAATGAAAATCACTTTGTGAGTAATGAATATTGCATGAAATTAAAATTTCAGTGTCCTGAAATAAAGTTTTATTAGAACATATTTGTTTCATGTTGTCTGTAGCTGCTTTCCCACAACAAGGGCAGAGTTGAGTAGTTGAGACAGAGATAACATGTTTAGCAAAGGCTAAAATATTTGCTATCTGGCTCTTTATGTAAAAAGTTTACTGATGCCTGCTTTAGCCATTAAAATAATCCTTCATTTACATATCCTTTGGAAAACAAACTATCTGCTGAATGCCTAAGAACTCTCATCAAAAAATAAGATAGTAATCGTAGAAGGAGAGACCATTGCACAGCAAAGAAAAGAAATTGGCAAACAGGATTCAAGCTGGGAGAAGGACGGGGTTGCTGGATGCACGAGCTGAGAGCCCCAGGGACTGTGCGCTGTTCTGTTGCAGCTGTGGGTCCAGAGTGTGCTGAACAGGATGGCCCAGAACAGATCTGTGGGAGATCAGACCCAATTTAAGCCTTGATATCACAGATCTGTGGCCAGTTACTCAGTTCCTTTGAGTCTCAGCTTATTATTCCATGAAATGGGATAAAGTCATTACCTCACTGCGTGGTGACGTGATAACCTTTACAACCCCTTGTGTGGGGTAGACCTTCTGTAATATTAGCTTCTTTTCCCCCTCTTTAGCCCAATATCTCCAGAAAGAATGAATTACAATTTTCATCACCAAAAGACCATTTAACACACTGCAGCAATAAGAGACAAAAAATTTCTTTTCATCTTATGATAACAGCACTTCAGAGGATTCCATTAGAAAGTATAAAGAAATCTCAGCCTTTACATGGAGCCAGACAGAAGGAACACAGCATGGCTGAGGTGAGAACACACTCAATATTCCAAAGTAGGAGAAGTTAATATATTATAGTATACTTATACTATACACCTAAGCAGAATATAAAATTTTATCTACAATAGGAGCTCAACTGTATTTAAAACAAAGAACACAAAAAGAATAGTGAGGCGTAAAAAGCACATACACTTTTTTTTAGAAAAAACAGATTTATTCAGAGAGAATTCACATCCCAGGACATGAACTTGTAAGACAAAACATGAGACCAAAAAGATTTGGACCTGCAGTAGATGCTTCAGCCTGTGTTCACCCTGAACCTGGGCCTACACATAGTTACTCTTTAGAGGAACATTGCAAGAAGCACTAATTTAGTTGAAGATTTTAACTCCCTAATTTTATAGATCAAGAAATTGAGCCCCAGAGAAGTGAAGAGATCTGCCTAAGGACATACAGCACATTATAGCCAAGTAGGATCTAGAACCTCAGGCTTCAAGTTCAATATACCTAAACATGCCAATCGTTTAACATCTCTCTCCTTTTCTGGTCCTCGTCCATGTTCACATATAGATTTTATGTTGTGATTATAGTACAGAAACAAATTTGGAGAGTAGTAATTCTTTAAAACATTTTTTCTTAAGTTCTGTCATGTCAACTCGATTCTTCTTTATGCTTTCCACTTAGTGTAATAGTCTGTATAGCTAATACATCTGCTGTATTTGCCTACCTGTGGAGTATTTTTGCAAAAAGCCCAAAAAACTCAAAGGGCTCTTTTAATGGCATTCGTTGGAATCTCTGAACTCATTTTAAAAATTAAACTTTAAACTCTTTCCTTTTCAAAGTTTGCCTCTTCAGAAAGTATTTATAATCTTTCCCCTTAATTTTTCAAGACAATAGATACTTTAAAACATACCACCCTCGCCAGCCACTCTAGACCCTTCTGAAACTCCCTACCTCCCTCCCCGCAACAAAGAACTTCTCTGCCATAGTCATTAGGAACCTCACCTTCTTGCTCCTTAGAACAAACCATCTGTTACTTCTATCTTAGCACAGAGGTTCTCAGCCTTGCTTGCACATTCGAATCACCTGGGGGGCTCCTAATTTATTTTTACTTAGATAGGGACATGATTCTTGTCTTCAGCCAAAATTGAGAACCTCTGTCTTAAATGAATAGGTTAAAAATAAATGTGTTTTTCTAAGGGTATTTTTGTTGCAAAATAAGTCCAGTTGGGAAAGAAAAAGTTTTGGCCTTTGTAAAAGAAATTTCATTTGGTTTCATTTGGAACTGGTAGGGAAAGTGTTTTTTTGGATAAGACCATGGAAATTATACAACTAACTTTGTTGTCGTCCATTATTTTATTCATTTACTATTCATTCACTAAAATCCTGCACTATGCCTGATGTTAGAAGACTTAAATGTGGTCCCTGCTTTTAAAAGGCTTACAATCTAGTAGCAAGAGAAAAAGTCCTCCAGAAAATATGAAGTTCCATATGTGCTTGACAGAATCATATACATAGGCTTCCCCTCAATGAGGAATATGTTAAAATCTAATTTCAAGCATATTAATAAAGTATACATTTGTGCTGCATTATATCTAAAACAAGTTTAAATATCACAAAAACTCATGTTTCGTTGGAAATCTTGGGTAAGTGAGATGTATACAAATACCATAGTTGTCTTAATAACAAATGGGAAGTTATCTGAAATTGAGGTAAAATTTGAGGGTTCCTTGAAATGACAAATAAAAACTGGTTAACAGTTGGTATAAAAGATAGTAAAAACTCATTCTGAGAGATGACACAAATCATTCAAAATTACAGGAAAAGATAGTTGTGGAATTATATTAAAAGTAAGTAAGCAATAAAAATATGTGAGAAAGGGACAATAGGACAGAGCAGGAATTGAATAGAAACAATTTGTAGGGAAGGGAAAAGAGCAAGAAAAAGAAAGTAAAAGAAAGCATAATGATTCCAAAATGCAGTTAGAGTGTAAGAATATCACAAGTTAATGATTTATTTAAAGGGAGGGAAAAGTTACAAATTTTAAAGAAAACAGATTATGCATAGTAGCAGAGTACATAAAAATAAACACTATTACACAGATTTTCACTGACTATTTATTTAAAACATGCTATATAAAATATATTATTTTAGTTCATTTAAAAAGCATTATTGTAGGAGGGAGCAGACTGAAAATAAAAACTCCTTAAAGAACTGCAACAATGTTCTACTTAAAATTTAACATATGAAAAACCTAGTAAAATTTTTAAGAAGTCAACAGTGAAATTGAGCCAAATGCACTGGGAGAATTTGCTTAGTAAAGAATCTGGGTATCTAGTTCTTTATAAAATCCTACAAAATTTCGCTGTACTATAAAAAATCTTGAAATTATGTTTGTGGGGATCCAAAACTTCTCAGTTTGGCACTGACAACTCTACATACACTGATAGAAAGCATAATGAATATAGCACTCACTTTATTACTACAGATATATCACTGCTGAAAGTACGTTTATATGTTTGTAATTTATGAATAAGATTTTTTTCTTTTGCATTTTAGAGCAAGTTTATTAAAACTAATATGTTGCTAATAGCGTACTAGATTTTTGGTCACAAAAGAAAGTTGGGTTAGACTGTTGTGACTATTGTTTGTGGTGTTTGTATTTTTTGCAAAACGTTGCAAAGAGATAGTTCTCCTGAGCAAGGTAGTCCGTGATGGTAGTTTTCACAGAAGCTTTGTGTGCAGGGAAGGCACTTCCATATCCAGAGTAAGTGTCTGTTTCAGTAAGAACAAAATGCTGCTTCTTCCATGATGGAAGTGGTCCAGTGTAATCAAACTGCCACCAAGTTGCTAGCTAATCACTCTGGGGAATGGTGCCATATTGGAGACTCAGTGTTGGTCTCTGCTGCTGGCAATTTGGGAACTCAGCAGTGGCATCCACTGATTAGAAGTTCGTGTTGACACCATGGGCACATTGTTTATGAGTCCATTGGATGATGACAGGAGTCACTGGGAAAGCGGCTGACTGGTAGCCACAGAATGAGTCATCCTATTCGCATTATAGTAATCTACACAGCATTGCTTCTAAGGAACTCACATTATGGTAAATGAAGTGCAGCAATGGGCCTATGCAGCTGGCTTGACAGAACAGTGGAATGGCCTTTTGGAGACCCAGATCTAGTGCCAGCTAGGTGACAATACCTTGCAGGGCTGAGGCAAGGTTCTTCAAGTGGCTATATATGCTTTCAATTGGTGTCCAAAAGATGGTACTGTTTCTCCCATAGCCAGGATTCACAGGTCCAGGAATCAAGGGGTGGAAATGGGAGTGGCATTACTTGTTACCACCCTAGTGATCTACTAGCAAAATTTTTGCTTTCTGTTCTTGAGAATTTATGTGCTGCTAGTTTAGAGATCTTAGTTCCAAAGGGAGAATTCTTACACCAGGAAGCACAACAGTGACTGCATGAACTGGAAGTTAATAGTGCTACGTGGCCAATTTGGGCTTCTCATGCCTCTTAATTAACAGCAAAGAAGGGTACTGATGTACTGGCTAGGGTGACTGATCCTGATTGCCAAAGGGAAATCGGTCTGCAACTGCACAACTGCAGTGGAGGTAAGGAAGACTATGTCTGGGATACAGGAGATCTGTCCGGGTGTCTCAGTACTACCAAGCCCTGTATTAAAGTCAACAGAAAACAACCTAATTCAGACACAACTACTAATGGCCTAGATCATTCATGAATGAAGTTTTGGGTCACTCGCCAGGTAAAGAACCATGAGCAGCTGAGTGAAGTGTTTGTTGAGGGAAAAAGAAATATGGAAGGTAGTTATAAGAACAAGCTAGATCATATGACCATTACTGAAATGAGGACTGTACTTGTTCTGAGTATTTCTTCCTTATTTTGTTATGAATGTATGTATATCTATATATGGCAAACACTTTTATTTTTTCCCTCCCTTATCTCCTTATCATATAACATAACATGTGTTGACTTTATATTATAGTATTTAAGTTTAATAACTTTACATCATAGTACATAAGTTATATATCAAGAAGAAGAGTGAACATCATCCAGGGATTTTTGCATTCATTCTCTTCTAGGGGAAAGGTTAGTGTGTTTTGGGCTGAACACAGGATAGTTGTATTATATCAGGTAGAAGTATAACCTCGTTATTGTCTGTATTTGGAGATTAAGTATGATGTAAAGAGATGTGTATGTATGCCAAGTCGACAAGGAGTAAATTGGTTTTTTTTTTTTTTTTAAAGATGACCAGTAAGGGGATCTTAACCCTTGGTGTTGTCAGCACCACACTCACTCAGTGAGCTAACTGGCCATCCCTATATGGGATCCGAACCTGTGGCCTTGGTGTTATCAGCACCACACTCTCCCGACTGAGCCACGGGCCGGCCCGACAAGGAGTAAATTGTGATGATTTATTTTATGTGTCAACTTCTTTAGGCTATGGTGTCCAGTTGTTTGGTCAAACACCAGTCTAGATGCTGCTGTGAAGCTATTTTTTAGATGTAATTAACATTTAAATCAGTAGACTTTAAGTAAAGCAGATTACTCTCCATAATGTAAGGGGTCTTCATCCAATCAATTAAAGACATTAAGAGAAAAGACTGAGGTCTCCCAAGAAGAGAGGTATTCTGTCTCCAGATCTCCTCCAGACTCTAGACTGCAGCATCAACTCCTGCTGAAATTTTCAGCCTAACAGCCTGCCCTGTAAAAATTGGGCTTGCCAACCCCCACAATTGTGTGAGCCAATTCCTTAAAATAAATCTCTTTCTCTCTATATATATATATGTATGTATGTCCTATTTCTGTTTCTCTAGAGAACTCTGACTAATACAAAAAAGTTTGGCTTTTTGGAGGGGAGATTGCAATCATAGGTAATATTATAAAGAAGAAATACATTATGGGTATCTATGAAGATGGGATTTAAAATGCAACCCAATTATAATAGACTAAAGCCTCTGTTACAGTTGGTAAAATTCTGTCTTTTCTTATAATGTCACCATAAACTGATACAGACTTCTTGGAGTTCTGATGATGAATCTAAATTTCTTGTAGATAAAATATACTTAGGCCTCAAAGTCATAATCTGCAAAAAGATGTGGAGGTAGTGGTGGGTTGGCACTTGTCTCCTAACCAGTGCCCAGCAAAGCGAGGGCCACGTGGGTTGTAGAGATGTTACTTTTCTGGTCGTGATCACTCAATATTCCCACCCAATATTACTTCATTATGAATAAAGAAGTATTTTAACCTTGATTGCTGGAATAAATTCTCCTCTCTAATTTACATTCTGCAACCTCTTTGTTCATTGATTTCAGTGAGTTTTATAAAACATAAATGTTTATCATATTCTAATGGTTTTCCTAGCCACATTTCATCATTCACTCAACAAATATTTATTGAGTGCCCATCATGTGCTATATCCCCTGTAAATTCCATTAAGATTGGGGATTTTTGTTCAGTACTGGTTCTCTAGTACCAGTAATAATGACTTGAATGGAATAGAGACTCAATAGATTTGCATTGAATTAATAAATAGAAAGAAGCATATCCTATATCATTTCTGATAGTTTTGTGCAGTATCTCCTGTGCTTCATGTCCAAACATTCTTAACATATGCTTCTTATTTGTGAATATAACAAGTCTTTTAATAACTATTAGCTATGGCAAAACACTTTTTAAAAAACTATGGTTTTGCAAAAGGCTTTGAAGTCTTAGATGAAAAGCACAAGCAATCTTCATGGACTTATTTCAAAATTTTATTTATTTATTTATTTATTATTATTATTATTTTTAAAGATGACCGGTAAGGGGATCTTAACCCTTGACTTGGTGTTGTCAGCACCACGCTCAGCCAGTGAGCGAACCAGCCATCCCTATGTGGGATCCGAACCCGGGGCCTTGGTGTTATCAGCACCGCACTCTCCTGAGTAAGCCACGGGCCGGCCCAAAATTTTATTTATTTTTGATTGGTAGTGAGGTCGAACATATTCTTCTATGGAAACAAGGTTTTGCAAGGGATTTCAATTCTCAGAGCCGCCCTCCTAAAGCCTGTGACATCAAAAATAATACTGTACTGGTAATAGAACAGTAACTATTGTGTATATTTCTGTAGAAGACTAGAACTTAATATGCTGCACTTGGATGGGAACTGTTAAACATTGTGAATCTCGGGGCAACATAGTTACACTGCAGAAGAGTCTTCAGATTCACCTGGGCTTGGTATCTTATCTTAGAGATGGCAGCAAGGGTTCCAGAGCAAGGAAAACAATAAACTCTTGAGAGGGTTAGAGTTTGTGCCTCTTAGATATGATGAAACGGTGATATTGTAAATGAAACCACTGTGAAAGGAGGAAAGAAATAGTTGCTAAGCCCATAATAAGGTGGGGGAAGAGGAAACAGGAGTAGGGAAAACTCTAGCAGAGGCAGAAAGAGAAGAAAGTTCCAGTCATGTAAGAGCCTTGTCAATCTTAGGTGGTTAGTTGGCCATGTATAAACAAGCGATGGAGTGTATTAGAAAGTATCCAGTATCAGTAATGTATTTAAAAACGTAGTCTACATGAAAAAAGAGGATCTAAATACTAGCTTTTGTTGTTTTATAACAAAAGAATGTGCTTAAGTAAAATAGTTGTCATAGAAGGAATTTAAAAAATTTTTAGTTAAATGTCGCATATACACGAAATATTTATAACGTGACAGATATAAAGAATAACAAATATTCATCTATCTACCATCCAGATTAAGACTTTGGACATTAACCATTTAAAAGGGTGTGGGCCTGCAGCCAGCCCAGTGATGACCACTGAGCTGCTGCAGGAAGTGCCCTGGGCTCTCCCAAGCCAGGGCAGTGGGGGGCTGAGGGTCTCAATCGTGCCCCCCTAACACATGCAACCAGCCCAGTGACAACCACCAAGCCGCAGCAAGAAGGGTCCTGGGTTCCCAAGCTGGGGTGCCTCTGACATCTGTACCCAGCCTGGCAATGACCAAGCTACTGCTGGAAGCCCCCAGTCTCCCCTGTGAGAATGAGGGGGTGCCACAGTCCTTGCCCCGCCCCTCCTCCTCCCTCCTTCTTCTATCACATTTTCTCCCCATTTCCTCTCTCCCTCTCCCTCCCAACTGCTCCACAACAACATCATAGAATGTAAAAAACATTAATAAAATAAAAAAATATAAAAATTTTTAAAAATTTAAAAATAAAATAAATAAAAAAGAAGGCATGAGGGGGTTACCACACACCTTGTTCACACCCTCCCTCCTTCCTCCTTCCCCCACCCTATTTCCTTCCCTCTTTCCCTTTCCCCCTCCCCCCAACTTTTCTGCAAAACATCTTAGAATGTAAAAAATAATATTAATAAACAAATTTTAAAAAAAGAATAAAAATGAATCTATTACAATACAAAAATTAAAAAATAAAAAACAAAAGGGTGTGGGGAGGGGACAAAAACAACTGCAATCTCTCAGGTAGTTTTGTGTCTAGAACTTCATAACTATCTTGGTGAAAAGCTAAAAACAAAACAAAACAACCCAGGAGTGTAGGCATTTAATCAAGGATGTTAAAAATGGACATTCGTAAATAATAGATTAATTGAAGTATAACATTGATTGACCCTGTAAGTGTTTTGAATAAAAACAGAGTTTTATATTTTAAAGCCCAGGAAATATTGCTAGAATGAGTGTTCTGTGGTGAGTAAGACTATTTGTCAAGTGGTCCATGTTTACAAAGGACTATTTCAAAAGAAGCAAAGATGATGCTTCTAAGGAAAAATAGCCATTATTTAAATGCAGTCTTTCATGATGATGTTTTTCTATCCTAGCTATAGTTGAACAGTAACGTCCTCCTCTAAATCTAGTATTTTATAAAATTTTTGTATTTTAACCAAAGGAATCTTTTTTTCTTCTGCGCATTCTTTAGTTCCCTGACAAAGTGTTTCCAAGCTCCACGAAATTTTGTGTGTGTGTGTGTGTGTGTGTGTGTGTGTGTGTGTGTGTGTGTGTGGCTGGCCTATACGGGGATCTGAACCCTAGACCCTTGTGTTACAACATCGCACTCTAACAAACTGAGCTAACTGGGCCAGGCCTGCATCCCAATTCTTAACTTCCTAGAGTGCTCCAGTGAGATGTGATTCACATGTTGCAATTAATTTATTAGATTCTATTTTTAATAGATGTCTAGATCTTTCCTTCGGAGTTATTAGAGATAAACTAAAAGAAAAGAAAGCTTTAGAAAAAAGTTAATATTTAATTTGATTTTATGTATATTCAGTTTATATATATTTATATATATAAATGTGTTGTTTTATTATTTGTACTTATACTAAAACTAAATATACAAACTTTATTGACATCTGTATCTATTTTTGTAAAGTAATATTTTATGAAGGTGCTGTGCTAACATCTGTGAGGGATACTAAGAAATCTAAAATATGATCCCTTTCTTCAAGGAGCTAGCAGTCTAGTTATGGAGACATCAGTAAATACGTACAACAGTAGCATTTTTTAAATTAAAGTGTAACATACACAGGTACACAAATCATTTGTCTACCTTGAATGAACTTTACACCAAATGTTTTATAAAATAAATATCCCCATGTAACCTCCACTGATATTAGAAATAGAACATTCTTAGCATTCCCAAATCTCTCTCATGTGCTCTCGTGGGTACTGCATATCCCCAAAAAGTAACAACTGTCCTGGTATGTATCACCATAGATTAGTTTTGCATGTCTTTGGCCTTCATGTAAACATTCATAGTATTCTTTTGTATCTGGCTTCCTTAACTCTAGATTTTTATATGATTCATTTACATTATTGCATGGGAGTATAGTTTGTTCATTTTTATTCTAGTATAGTATTCCATTGAGCAAAACCACTATAATTTATTCATTCTTCTGTTGAAGGACTCTGTGGAATATAAATTTAGGAGTAGAATTACTGGTTCATAAAGCAGACATGCTCAGCTCTGATGGATATTGCCACACAGGTATCAATTTACATTTCAAATTTTCATTTTCTAATCATTTCTAATATATAGAAATACGATTGATTTTTGTATGTTGACCTCTCATTCCAGAGATCTTGTTAAATTTAATTCTAATTGTTTGTAGATTCTTTTTACATAAACATTCATGCCATCTGCAAATAATGACAGTTATATTACTTCTTTAGCATTCCTTATACCATTTTTTTTTTCTTTATTGCATTGGTTAGAACCTTCTGTATGATGTTGAATATGAATGGTAATACTGGGCACACTATTCCCAATTCTCTTTCCCAGTCTTAGAAGCTGAAAATGTTTCACCATTGAGAACGACATTTGTTATAGGCTTTTTGTATATATTCCTCATCATATTGGGGAACATCTCTCCTACTCCATTTTTTAAAATTCCAACAATACTTTGTTCAGGTATAATCTGCATATAGCAAAATGCACAAATCCTAACTGTATACCTCAATAAATTTTGACAAAACATTGTCAAAATATATCCATCACCCAGGTCAATATTCATAATCCCAGAATAATTCTTCATCCCAGAAAACTCTCTTCCCTCTTTCTGGTCAGTCTGCATGCCCCCCCCCCCTGCCCCCCCACTGTATCAACTTCCATCACTATATGTTCATTTTGCCTACTCTTGTACTACATATAAATGGAATTGTACAGAATGTAGTCATAGAACTACTTTTGCTCAGCAAAATGCTTTTGAGATTCATCCATATTGTTGCACATCAGTAACTTGTTCCTTTTTATTGTTCAGTACTATTCCATTGCATGAATATACTACACTTTGTTCTTCCACATACCCTGATGATGGAAATTAGTTTTCATTCTCTATCATACATTAAACTGCTACTAACATTCTGTAGTCTTGGTGGACATATGTTTTCATTTCTCTTGGATAAATACCTAGAATTGTTGAGTAGAATTGTGTGTGCTTAACTTTATGAGGAAGTGTCACACTGTTTTTCAAAGTTGTATAATTTTGCCAACAATAAATGAGGGTTCCAATTGCTCCAAATTCTCCCTAATGCTTGATATTGTCAGTCTTTATAATTTTAGACATTCTAGTGGGTGTGTAAGTGGTATCTATTGTGGTTTTTTGGGGGGTTTTTTGTTGTCTTTTTCGTGACCGGTAAGGGGATCGCAACCCTTGGTGTGGTGTCGCCCGCACCATGCTCAGCCAATGAGCACACCGGCCATTCCTATATAGGATTCAAACCCGCGGCAGGAGCGTCACTGTGCTCCCAGCGCCGCACTCTCCCGAGCTCGACACGGGCTGGCCCTCTGTTGTGGTTTTAATTTGCATTATTTCCCTAGTGGCTAATGACTTTAAGCTCTTTTTGTATGTTTATTTTGCCATTCACATACTTTTGTAAGTTCCTTTCAAGTCTTTTGTGCATTTTGTTATTCAGCTGTTTGTCTTACTATCAATTTGGAGGTTTTCTTTATTTATTCTGGATAGTTACTTTGCCTAATATGTTTGTCACAAATATGTTCTCCCAGTTTGTGGACTGTCTTTTCACTTCCTTAATGGCATTTTTTGATGAGATGTTTATTATTATTATTATTTTGGCAGCTGGTTGGTACAAGGATACGAACCCTTGACCTTTGTGTTGTCAGCTCCATGCTCCATCAACTGAGCTAACTGGCCAGCCCTGTTTATTATTTTTTGATGAGAAGTTTAGAAAAGTCCAATGTATCACTTATTTTTCTTTTCTGGTTAGAATCTTTCATGTCTTGTTAGAGAACACTTTGCCTACCCCCAAGTTGTAAAGATATTTATTATCCCATGTTTTCGTCTAGGAGGTTATAGTTTTGGCTTTAATAAAGTTTATGATACATCTCTAATTCATTCTTCTGTATGGTGTGAGTTGGGAGTCAATATTCATTTTCTCCATACTGATATCTATTTGTTCCAGCACTGTTTCTTGACAAGATTTTCTTTTCTCCATTGAATTTGCTTAACAACTTTGTACAAAATCAATTGACTATAAATTCGGGGTCTATTTCTAGACTCTCTGTTCTGTTCCATTGATTTATTTGTCTATTCTTATATCAGTATGGCACTGTCTTAATTATTGTAGCTTTGTAGTAAGTATTGAAATCAGTAGGGTAAGTCATTTAACTTGAGCTTCTTTAAGTTTGTCTTGGCTGTTCTAAGTAATATGTATTTCCATGTAAATTTTAGTAATAGCTTCTCAATTTTCATTTAAAAAGCCTGCTGGAATTTTGATTGGGATTGCTCTAAATCTATAGATCAATTTGGAAAAAACTGACATCTTAATATAGAGCCTATCCATCTCTCTTAAAATTAGGCCTTTGTGAATTTCTATCAGTAATGTTTTTTTTTCGGTGTAGAGGTCTTGCACATTTTTCATTAAGTTTTTTCCTAAGTATTTGATGTTTTTTATGCTTTTATAAATGTCATTTTTAGAAATTTTATTTTCCAACTGTTGCTTGCTAACATACAGAAATACAATTGTTTACTTGTATATTGACCTTGTATCCTGTGATCCTATTTTCGTTTTAGTAGTTTATATGTTCTTTGGAATTTTACATGTACACTATCACATCATCAGTGACTAAAGATGGTTTTATTTTCTTCCTTTTCATTTTCTTGAACTGGATAGAATTTTCAGAGAGAATAAGTAACTTGACTAAGTTAACACAGTAAGAGTCAAGATTGAACCTCATAGCAGTCTGATTCCAGAATACCCTGGAATGAGTGTGATTATATTAAGTACAAATATTTGTTGTTGCTGTTCAAGCAATAAGAAAGATATGGCTAGAAAAAGCAGTTAGGACCATACCAAGGAGGGTCCTAATGTAAGGTAAAGAATTTAAATTATATTTTGTAGGTAATGAAGGAACATTAAATGTTTTCATGTGGTAAAGTAGCAGAATAAAAGTGGGAAGATGAATCTGTGACAATGTGCAGTACGGCTGGAAGGAAATCCATTCATGTATTTATTAATTCATTTCATGATCATTTATTGAGCACATATTATGCTTAGGAATTATTATACTGAGGAAATAAAGATGAGGATATGTTGCTTACAGTAGTAGAGATATTAAAATCTGTTGCCATGCAGCAAAGCAGCTCTATAATCTTTCATACATTATTTAACCTCTCTGAACCTCAGTTTCCTCATATGCAAAATGGGAATAATACATATAATGCTTACTTTGATTAGAAATAAAAATATATGTAATACACTTGACCCATATTAGACACTTATTTATGGTAGCTATAAAACTTAAGGGATTTAGAAGAGAGCAAATAATAAGAATAAAACATTTGGTTATACCTGTAGTTGTTTTAATAATCAAATTGCCAAATATTTTAACTGATTTTTTCCCCAGTGATTACATTTTAATAGAATGAACTATAGGGTTTTGCTTTTGTAATTTGAGAGTGCACCAGAATAAAGATAACTGTGCTACATACAGATTTAGCCAACATAATATTTCTTTACATCTGCATAAAGAGCTTGATAGTTAACAAAGGATATTTATTTACACCATTTTGTTTAGGTCTTACAACAATTGTACAGAGGAGAAAATTGTGATATTTAGTGACTTGTCTAAGAACACATGGTAAGAAGCAGAGCCCATTTCATATCATGTTTATTTGTTTATCTTCTGTAGCTCTTTACACCATACTGTGCTACCTCCCACTGTATCATGATGCATGGTGTTAGTACAAAAACAGTATAGAATCTCCCATTTTTACGTATGAAAAAGGGAGTACTTTGAAAATTAAATGTGGAAGAACAGGTAAACAAAAATAAAAATTCTTGTCCTATAGTACTCATATTGTTCTGATTTTTATTAGATATATTGTTAAAAATATAATTTATCATTTTCTTACTATTTTAAGTTGCATTTATGATTCTGCTGACACTTCTTTCTGGTTTGTTTCCTTGCCTCATCCATCCATGCTGTCAAGTTTGTGCTTATACTAAATTTCAATAATTTCCTTCCCCTTTATGATTTGCACCCACATTTTTTTCTTATTGTGTTGTTCTCTCTTGGTAATGTGCCCAGTTCCTATATCTTTTCTTTCTTTTTTCTTTGTGTCATTAAGTCACCTTATTTACTGCCTTGTCTACCTTTTCATTTTACATTATCACTGTGATGATATTCTAATAATTATGGCTAGTTTTTATAAAAAATTATTTTGAGATCTCACAGAAATCAAAGTTCTTTCGAAATATGAAAAATGTTTTTTATAAACATTTTATGAGCAAGGCATTTGAGGATGAGGTGGTGAAGGAGATATGGGGATTGGAACAGATACTGTTATTTATATTTTACAGATTCAATTAAATAGCAAACATTATACAATTCCCTGTTAGTTGCTATAGCATGTACAAACAAGAAGACCAGGTCCTGAGCCCTGAGGAGCTTACAATCTAGTGAAAGAGAAACACAAATATATAAACAATTCTAGCACAAGACAAAATATCGTTATAACAATGGCATGAAGTTTGGAGGGAACCCAGAGACTGTACTAGAGAGCAGAAGTTACATGATTCCTCAAGGTTCCAGGCAATAGAGTAGCAGCTGGACATGGAACTCATTATACGATGCTGTCAGATTTTTCTGTTTGTTTTATTTTTTGTAGAAACAGTCATGTATCTTGAGCATGTAGTGAGAAGTTTTATTGAGTAATATGGAAATGCAACGGGGAGTCATTTGTTTGCACAGATATCATGGGTAGTTTTTGAAAAATGTGAAATCTGCTATTGCAGAAGATTGATGGATTCTGGACTTTTGCCAAAAAAGGGAGGAATGGAAGGTAAGAAGGAGAACCATTTCTTTATCACAGCTCCTGATAACTCACAGTTGGGGGTGAGGACAGGAAAGAAAATCCCAGTCCAGCAATGTGACAGACCTCAGGTGACTACCTCACTGTAGTAACACTATAGACTAGTATTAGTGGAATAAGACAGGCCATAAAAAACCCTGCATTTCCCATTTTCTCTACTAAATTTTTGGAATACTTTGGGTTTTCAGGGAATGTAATTCTATCATTCCAGCTAATTAAAAAAAAATCTTTTTTTTTTTTTTTTCTTAAAAGATGACCGGTAAGGGGATCTTAACCCTTGACTTGGTGTTGTCAGCACCACGCTCACGTCAAGGGTTAAGATCCCCTTACCGGTCATCTTTTAAGAAAAAAAAAAAAAAAAATTTTTTTTTTTTTTTTTCTTAAAAGATGACCGGTAAGGGGATCTTAACCCTTGAGGTGAGCGTGGTGCTGACAACACCAAGTCAAGGGTTAAGATCCCCTTACCGGTCATCTTTTAAGAAAAAAAAAAAAAAAAATTTTTTTTTTTTTTTTTCTTAAAAGATGACCGGTAAGGGGATCTTAACCCTTGACTTGGTGTTGTCAGCACCACGCTCACCCAGTGAGCTAACCGGCCGTCACTCTATGGGATCCGAACCCGTGGCCTTGGCGTTATCAGAACCACACTCACCCGAGTGAGCCACGGGCCGGCCCTAAAAAAAATCTTTAAAAATTTACTACATTAATGCATCGTCAATGCAAACATTTCAAACGCTAGGTAAGTGCACAAAATAGAAAGTGGAAGTACCCCATTACACACCCCTTCTAACTATACTCCCTGGTGCTAACATTTGTGTTATAGCCTTCCAAACATTTTCTTTCCGTAATCAAACACAAACACACACTTTTTCTTTCCCCAAATAAAACTGGTGGTATTCCTACAAATTTGAGGTTGAAGATACGATTAAAACATGGGCTTTGGAGCTCGGCAGATCTTGACTCAAATCCTCTCTAACTTGCTGGCCGTGTGACCCTGGGAAAATTACTTTACTTCTTTAAGCGTCAATTTTTTTGTGTGAAGTATAAAAATGGCAATTACTTCATAAGGCTTGAGGATTAAAAATCTATAGTGTTTATAAATCACTCAGCACAGAGCCACCTAGTAAGTGTTCAGTAAACACTACTATTGTCTATGGCAAGTGACCTTTCTCATAAGACTAACAATAAAGAAATGTGTTCCTCATATTTTGATTAACTGCAGTTAAATAAATGCTGCTCATTTTTTCAATTAGTTACTGTATACCTAAGTTGGAAAAAACTTGTTTTTCCGAAGCATACAACTGATCCGTCTAACACTTAAATGGGGTTTTTGCATTTTTGGTGGCTAATTTCCTGCATCCCCCCAATACCTCACTGATGTCTAGAGAGTGGACTTTCCAATAAAAACTTTTGTGATTTCATGGCGTGCGGAGAATGCTGACCCAGGTTAAGGTTTTACACACTGTGTGCAGCTTTTGCTTTATCATGCAACTGCTGGCTGTCACCCCTTTAAGCTCACACAGTCGCACCTCTCCATCCCCTCCTGAGATACGACTGCAACAGAAGCTCATCCTCAGTGGAACCGAGGGGGCCTTAACGGACGAGGGGCACCTCCCGGGGCAGCAGCATCATTCGGGGAGGGTGGATTGGTGCGGTGCGCCCGAGGGGTGCAGGGTGCTAGCAGAGGGGCCCGGCGGGCGCGCGGGCGGGAGGCTCCTCTCCGGGTGAACCTGGCACTTGGCTCTCCCTGATCTTCGTCTCGGGGCATCGTCCCCGCCGTCTGCGGCCCCAAGGTCCCACTGCCTCCACTGTGCGGCCCCGGCCTATTCCACTTGCTGGCTTTCTTTTTTGGCACTGCCCTTTGCCCTCCCATGGAGTCCTCTGTTTACTCTCCCTTCACTTCCAGTCACCCATAGGTCACCCTCCCTCTACCACAGTCACCCATTTTGTCCCCTGTCCCCTTACTCCACCTCTCCGCGGGCCGCCTTCTTAGAGGACTCTGCCGACGGAGATGCTGCGGACCCCGCGGCCAGGGTCTGCTCCCCGAAGAACCGTCCGTCCACCTTCGCCCCCTCCCCGGGGGCGCGAGAGGCAAGTTTCCGCCCCGTCCTTTCCCCAGTGACAGGACTTGGCGGCGGCCACTGCCGGGGAGGCGGAGGGAGGGACGGCCTGGCTCTCGAGCCCCCTCCCCTGCTCGCGAGCTCGCGCGGTCTGTCTCTCCGCAAGTGCGGAGACGCGGAGGAGGAGGAGGAGGAGGAGGGCGTTGGGGGAGGATCTCCATTGAAATAAACAACCAGGCAGCAGTTATTAACACGGGAACATGGCGGCCGCAGCCTCCGCTACAGCTTCGGCAGCGAAGGTCAGCGCCGACGGCAGCCGGCACCTGACGGCGTGACCGACCCGAGCCGACTTCTCTTGGATTTGGCTGCAGATTTATAGATCTTCTGTGTGGTGTACAGGCACAGGATGAATTTGCAAAATGGAGATAAAGAGAATAGTGAGGAAGTCTGAAAATGGCGACGGGTCTGGAGCGCCCGCGTCAGGAAACAGCGCGATCCTGAGAGCTGTGTGCTGTGATACCAGAGTATAGACTGCATTTCCAAGAGCAACAAAGGACGAATAAATCTTTCAACAACGATCCTACATCGACAAATAAGCGGCAGCGGGTTCGAGGTTTTGGAGCCGACACGGAGAAGGACTCCTGGGGGTGCCCAGGCCTGGCTGCGGGAACAATATTGGCGGCCCACACGGCAAAGGCCGGGAGAGCCAGCGGAGGAACTGCGCAGAGGCGATCTGAAACACGCTGGAACAGCCCAGCCTGCGTCCTCCGTGAGTCACCCCCAGCAAAATCCCACTTGCGGGGCGAAGCCCAACTCCCCCTCGCCCGCCGGGCCCCTGCCCATCACACCAGGCTGGGCGCCCACAACAAAGCTGCCTCCATTTTCTAGGGAGGAGTCGGAGAAGGCCGGCATAGTGACGGCAGGCCAGTCATCTCTGTCTGACGTAGCTCCCCGCTGGGATGTGCTATTTGCTTACTTCGACGCGGAGCA
>NW_007726221.1:808542-830919 GCF_000696425.1 Galeopterus variegatus | reverse complement strand
CAGGGCCGCGGCGGCGCCGAGCTGGGCTCGCCCCTGACTTAACTTTCTGGGTGCGGGCATGTGTGCAGGAGGAGCGTTGGGGCCGGGGCTGGGGGCGGGAGGCGGTCCGGGAGGTTCCGGGTTGGCTCGCCAGCGCCCCCTTGTCTTTCCCCCTTCTCCCCGTCTTGCCCCGAAGGGGCAAGCCCTCAGGGCCCCAGGCGGGAAGCGGGAGGGGCCCTCCGGGCCGGTTCGCGACAGTCACGCCCCGGGCCCGGGGACACTTCTCTGTCGGGTCCCTGGGGGCTGCTGGGGGAGGGGGCCGGGGTCGTCGCTGCGGGATGGAGCTCCCTGCCCCCCCGCCCCTCCGGGGAGTCCCGGAGGCGCCTCTTCCGAGATCGGGGGTGGGTCGGTCCCTGGTTAGATGGTCCCTCCCTCTTTCCCCTCCCCCTAGTGGTTTCCGGGGCCTGCGGACCGAGGGGCGGGAATCGGGGACTTGAGCCTCCTTCCACCAGCCTGGAGCTGGACTAGGCCTAATGCCTTTTTGGCCCGTCAGGGGTAGGGGAAACTTTCCCAAACCAGCGACGGAGCCTGAGCACCCTCCTTTGCCGCCTCGTCCTCTAATCCTACTGCCACTGCTTTCCCCTCCCACCGACCCGAATCTTGCTGCGTCTGACTGATGGGGCAAATGAGCCAATCGAAGGCGAGCTGACCTGCCGGGTGTCGGTAAGCCAATAGTGGGGACCGGAGGAAGGCAGGGGGGCGGGGTTTCTCCGGGACCAGTGAGAGCTGAGTTGCACGCGGGCGGGGGAGTCATGGAGAAGCCAAGAGCTAGCTATCCACTCTCGTCCATCCCTAGTCACCCGCTCCTTCATCTGTGGGGTAGTGTCACTTATAGGGGCTGTGACCCGACAAGACCTGTAGAGGTACATGAGATATTGTATTTCTCGCGTATCTGAAGAGACGTTGTTTTAGACGCGACGAAGTCTAAAACCACTTTACGATGTGGCAGTAACTCCCCGAGGCCCGGTTCTAAAATGGCATATGCTGTGGTGATCGTGTTCTGGACCTTAGCGCCCGGTTTACGTGCTGAGGGATCATAGGGTTATCCGTTTACCTCTATCTCAGTTTAGCCCAGCGACCCCAGCACGGGGACAATGAAATTTGAAAGGATACCCTGAGAATGAAGGCGTCGGGGTGGCCTTACGTCGACGGATAACAGTATTGGGGTTGTAAAGCATCATTGTTTGTAATGGCTTCACTGGTTTCTTGTATAATTAGACCGCCTATTCCCAAAGTGCACTTAAAAGTTCGGCATTTGGAGATGACATTTTTTAAAAAGTTATGGTTTATGGCATGCTTTTTTTTTTTTCCTTTTTGCTCTTTATTGGGAAAACAAAATGAAGTTAGGAACCAAAGCATCACTGATTGAAAAGTTAAGCGTGGGTATTTAAGGAGCAGAGCTAGTCAAAAAATATTTGTCTACAGAAAAAGTCTTGAGTAAAATGTAGCTTGCCAGAATACTCCCACACAAAAGATTCTTAAAAATAATTTTAGTTTTCTTCTTAAACACTGTTGAATTGTACAGAGTGTGGATACTTTTCTGGTTTATACAAGATCAGGAGACGTCTTTGGTTTCAACTGTTGCGTTCAATCGAGTGACTTTCTCAGTTCTAGACTTATAGGAACAGAGAGGGTAGGTCTTTGGTTCTTTATAAAGATCACAGGTTGCTCAGCAGGAATAGCAGTCTTTTAAAAAGACAGCAGCTGCTACAATGCTGTGTGTGTGTATATGTGTGTGCACGCTCCTGTTCTTTGTTGATGAGGTTATTGCACACTGACAGCAGCACGGGCTCCTTTTCCCAACTGGAATTTGTAGACTCCTTGGGAGCTGAAAGAATGAATTCGTCTTAGATTAGGAATGAATGCATTGATTTTTGTGATAAGTACCCCATAAATATAAATAATTTGGGAAGTTTTTGTAAAGGTATTTTATGTGTATGATATTTATCTTATGCTAGGTTCTCAAGCTTTTATTAATATTGGGTTACTAAGAAAGGATCGAGGGGACCATAGTTTTAGGAAACTATTTACCAAACCCTACAAATGTATTCTGTTGTAACAGACCATTTTCAAATTAATAATATAAATTCCCAATCCAGTATAATGTTGAATATTCATGTAGGCATAAATTAATTGCATTTTGCTGTAACCCTTGAAGTGTTATTTTGGTGATAAAATAGTAGAAACAGAAGATAAAACAAACATTTATTTATATTGACAGAACTAGGGAGCATTATAAAGTAAACAACATTCAAAATTTGAAAACATTCAAAACCCTCATCATTAGTTAATTTTGTTACTGATGGTCACTTTCACACGTGCCCTTGTTTTTGTATGTTTAAAAGCAACACATTATTTTACTTCATTATCTACAATAATCTTTGAAAATATTCTCAGATTCTTGGTGGCAGAGAGTAGTAGCAAGTCCCCTAGTGCCTGGCTAGAGGGGAAGAAAAACCTCTCAAGCATATGGAGACATCTAGAAAAAGATGTGCATCGTCAGCTGTGATTCCATTGTGTGCTCTCAGACTGGATCTGATGAGCCTTCTTCCTCCTGGGAATTTCAGTCTTTAACAGAGGAGTTCTTTGACTTTTAGATGTCAGGATACTGAAGCAGAGGGTAGAAAAGAGCTCACCAATTATGCATATAATATGTTTAGGGTAGTTAATGTTTTTTGGATTTTAACCCTTAAGTAGTTAAATATATTTAGATGACTTTTGCTCAGTGTTAGAAGAGCACTTTACTGGAAATAACACAATGTAATGGTTGGAGGGGGATTTGGGGTGTAGTATAAGAGTGGATAAAGGGGTAATGCTCCCTGATTGGCTTTAGTTATGTCTTATTAAAGCTTTCCAAGCCTTGGTAGAATGAAGGATCTGTGAACAGTGCTTCCATTATACACCCTATATTTAAGATTCAGTACCTAAGCTGTTTCAAATCACAAATCACATCAGGTTGAAATGTGACCCATAAATTGACAGCTTGGATTTCTTAGAAAAAATTGTGTTATACTGGTTTAAAAGCAATTCTTTTAAGCAGTCCTTCTTAGGATATTGGGTACAAAAAAAAAAGGTCTTTTTAAACAAATTTTCTAGAAAGGTTAATTTTCTGAAATGCACAGTGTGTCCTTATTTGATATTTTGACTGTTATATTTTGACTGTTACCGTGTCATGATTGAAATTATATTTAAAAGCATAATTAATGCTTAGCAGTTGTTATAGCAAAACTGCTATTTAAGGAATTACTAACTTTAAATATTTTGTGTTTGTAGTTTTGTTTGACATTATATGTTATTACATGCTTTATTGATTTTAAATTAAGAGAATGGGAGAGAGAAAATAAGTCACTGCTTTAAGCTATTTGTCTTTTATTGCAGTAAATCATAAAATCAGCAGCAAATCAGGATCTTTTCCCCTAGTGAAATAATGACTATAATTACATACCAATAATGAAAGCCATTTAAGGAATCACAGAGCAAAACCTTTAGTTTTTTTTGTACTCTTTCATATCTCAAGCTAATTTTGCCTCTACGCCTTGCTTTTCTTTCTTTTTTTTCTTTTTTCTTTTATTTTTTTTTAAAAAGATGACCGGTAAGGGGATCTTAACCCTTGACTTGGTATTGTCAGCACCACGCTCAGCCAGTGAGCTAACCGGCCATCCCTATATGGGATCCGAACCCGTGGCCTTGGTGTTATCAGCACCGCACTCCCGAGTGAGCCACGGGCCGGCCCTACGCCTTGCTTTTCTAATCAAAAAGGATATTCTTAGTGTTTGTGTGTTTATTTTCTTTTTTGTTTTAACAGCTTCTAGAAATTATGAATTGCAAACTGTAGAGGGAATATTATATCATATTACTCTCTGAAGTCTATTAAAAGTAATGTCTGGAAAAGCTATAAAATACAATTTTAGTGTCACGGACCCTCATTTCAGACAACATAAACACATAGTTTGTGGATTCTGGATGCTAATTTCTACACAGAGGTGAGAATATGACTTTTGTGGGTATTTTAAAGCCGGTGTAGTTTTCCTAGCTTTTGTAAAACGGATTATGAAAAGGAGTGGAGATCTTAAAAATAACCTTCTGCTATGAAGGTGACAAAAGACTAGATAGGCTGCAGGTAGAGTACTGGCTTTTAAGGCAAAGATTTTGTGATTACCTTGTGAAATGTTGATCATTGACCGCATTTCTGGCTTCCAGTGGCTGTGATGACAATGTAATTGTAGAAATGTTGATTCTAGGATGATTTTCATTTGGTTCCCTGGTTGGAAATTTTTAAAGAAGAATTAGATGAGCAGGGAACCTATAGTGGTGTTTTACTTAGCTGCTTTTGAGGGCTTTGGACATAGAACCATAATTTTAAGTAATTAAGAGAGAGGAGCTGCTTATCTGTAGAATGTATTAGCAACTAGTTAAAGGTTCTAAAAGAAAACATCTTTTTCTTTAGCTAGGCATCAATTGACAGATATATGGAGAATTGAAGTTAGCCTGTTAATTCTGGCAGAATGTATGTATGCCTTACAGGCAGCCAATTCTGAGCTGTTCCAGTTCTCCATGGCCAACTTAAATCTCATTTTGGGCTTTTTACATTTTGTCTTTGCATTCTTGCCTCATTTAACCATTGTTTTATTCATTTGTTCACTTAGTCGTTTGATGAGTACATTGTCCTGGCATTGGCAGTGCACTTTGATAGTATAAACCATCCATTACAATTCTAGTGATTAAAGGGGGAATATGGGGAGTACAGGGTGGGTGATGATTTTTTTTTTTTTTTTTTTTTTTTTTTTTGGGGAGGAGGGAGGTGGCAAGGGACATGTTTGTCTTAATTTTAATTTGTTTTGGTACTAAAGACCTATTCTTCTTTGTGTGTGTAATTTTGATTACGTAATGTAAGCAAATTCTGCTTTGATTTGGATTTGGGTTGTCTTTTTCTTGAAAATAGGATTGTAATGTTTACAATAAAGTAGTTAAGTGTCCCTTTGACAGATTAGCTTATGATTAAATAGATTTCTTTTAATTAAGATATGGATATTTATAATTAATTTTGATTTATTTCCTGTGAAATCACATTTTGTCCTGTCTCTCTGTAAGTCCTGTATGGTGTGTGCTCAGGACAGTACTCTTTAGTTGGTCGAAAGTGAGAGGCAACCTGTTGGAAACTTCTCATTTCTGTGGTTGCCTGTGCATTGTTGCTGCTTTAAGGCTACGTAGTCTGGGCCTTACCACCCTAGGTTTCTAAAGGATGGAAAGGTCCCATATGCAGCCTTGGGCAGGTGTTCTGCTGTGGTTGTCAGTTTTTCTAGATGTAGCTCATCCTTGCTCTTGACTGAAATATCTGTATTGGAAGAATAACAGCGATGACAAGTGATAATAGCAGCTATCATTGAGTGCCAGCAACTTGATAGAGGCTTTTTGATGTGTGCTGCATTCTTTCATTCTTGCCACAACCCTATAAAATAGAGGTTACCCCATTTTGCAGAAGGAGACTGAAGCTTAAAGGAGATCAAGTCCTTGTGTCTATGGAGGAAACTTTGGTGGGAATGGGTATTAATCTGACCAGTGAGTGGGGGAAACAAATCTTAAACATCATAGGGAATGGTGAGTTTGAGGATGTCTTCCTATTAGGAATCTGATCAAGCAAATGTTTATGGGACTTTATAAGGCTCTCAGTCTAGTTGTTTAGTCCATAAAAAGGATGAATAGATTTGAGTACCATATATACCATATAATGACGTTTTGGTCAAGGGTGGACCATGTATTCATTGGTGGTCCTATAAGATTAAAACAGAGCTGAAAAACTCCTGTCACCTTGTGACACTGTAGCTGTTGTAATGTTGTAGTGCAATTAATTTAAAAATAAATTTAGTGTTGCCTAAGTGTAGAGGGTTTATAAAGTCTACAGTAGTGTGCAATAATGGCCTAGGCCTTCACTCACTCACTTGACTCACCCAAAGCAGCTTCCAGTCCTGCAGGCTCTGTTCATGGTAAGTTCCCTGTACATGTGAACAGTTTTTTATCTTTTACCTTATTTTTACTGTATCTTTTCTATGTTTAGCTATGTTTAGATACACAAATGCCATTGTGTTATAACTGCCTACAGTATGCAGTGCAGTAATATGCTATAGGTGTTTGTAGCCTAGGAGCAATAGGCCATATCATATAATCTAGGTGTGTAGTAGGCTATACCATCAGGGTTTGTGTGCATATACTCTGTGATGTTTGCACAGCAATGAATTCACCTAATGATGCGTTTCTCAGAACGTATCCCCATCATAAAGTGACACGTGACAGTAGTTCCAGTCCTGCAAATTATATTAGCAGTTATCTCCCAGACCCTTGCCTCAAGGAGAGCCTATACCTGGACAGAGGTTAAGTCCTACACAGTCTCTAGCTTTTTTAGTCATAAGCCCTGTTTTTAATGATTCTTGAAATTGCAGGATTCTTTCTTGTCTTTTAATTTTCAACAAACAAAAATTATAATGGATGAAGTAAATTATATAAATATAAAAATTATAATGGATGAAGTTAACATTTATTGAGTGCTTTCTAGAAACCTAGTATTAAAAGCAACACATTATTTTACTTCATTATCTACAATAATCTTTGAAAATATTCAAAGGTGCTACTTGGTATCATACCAGGTGCTACTTGGTATCATCCCTCTTTTATAGCTCAGGAAAGGGAGGCACAGAGGTGTCAGGTAATTTGCCAGAAGTCACACAGCCAGACTACTGAAGAGGAATTTGAACCCAGGAAGCTGTTGCTCCCTTAGCCCTGCCCCCTTAACCTGTGTTCTCCTTAGCGGTTAGGCTCAGAGTATGATGTGTGTGAATGTGTCTTATCCAGTGCTTTGTTGAGATAACATATATTAGTGGTTCTCCACTAGTGAAAGTGAAAGGGCTAGGGAGTGGATTTTGCATAAGCGTGCCCAGGCTGCCCATTGTTCTCACAATAGAAGGCTCAGAAAATAAAGCTCAAGAAAACTTGATTGTGGGGGATAAGCAAAAAATAGATTGAGAGAACACTATATAGGGGATATAGGTTTAAAAAGAATAAAATGCTGGCATAGGTATTTGGCTTCTGTTTCTTTAAAATATATTCTAGTACATTTAACTGTTGGGTATAGATTGTATGATGCTTGTTTTGTGGAAGTTTTGCAATCCATGTAGCATGGATGTCTCGGTGTTGAGATATTGTAGTCCCAAAAGAAGGCTGATAATATATTCAGTCATCTGACTTCTGCTCTGCTCTGCTATTTGTGCAATTCTTCTGTCTGCTCAGTTGTTTGCAGGGAGCAAGGAGAGCTTTCAGGGAACTCTTTCACCTGTGCATATGTGAGGATCAGCATGCACTGCTTGTAATGTTCCAACTGCTGGGACTGAAGAACTGTTGTCATAGATAAAGATATAATGTGTGGTATTTTCTGTTATTTGCTTAGTGCATCCATATGAAATGTGTTCCCAAACCTTCCAAGGCTTAACTTGGAGAGTGTGAGTTCTGCAGGTGTCCCTGTTGTGGCTGACTGATCTCTGCCTGTTGAAGTACCCATCTCAATGAAGGTTGTCTTTTCTATAGATCATTCTTGCTTGTAAAATCAGCCCATGATTCACATGTGAACTGACTTCCCTTGCCTTTGGTGTTACAGTAGCATTTGTAAGAGTATTTAGTTTTAATTTATCTTTAAATTCTTAATTCCATTGTTAATGTGCTTAAAAGAAAAGCTTTAAGTTAATGTCAAAATGTAAATTAAAAAATTGAATCAAATATCTTACAGGATTCTGTATCCTTACTTGAGCCATTTCTAGGCCATCTCTAGAGTCATAGCAAATGGAAAATTTAGACAGTTACATGGATAACAAATTTCTAAATATATATATATATATTTTTAAAAAATAGAGTTATTTATAAATGTAATGTTTTTTAGGTAATCGCCTTGGAATGGTTATTGTTGTAACATGGGTGGGGAATTCTTTCACATATATTTTTATTTTATTTATTTATTTTTAAAATTAAATTAAATATTATTATTATTATTTTTTTTTTTGGTGGCTGACCAGTATGTATCCAAACCTGATATATTTTTGATTCCTAAATAAGGAATACAGAAATTCCTTACTAAAATTCTGAATATCGGGAGTATATGAATTTCTGCAAATTTAACATAATAGCATTCCTTGAAATTTTAGAAGCTGGTTGTGATAGTTCTGGAGACAGGGAGGGGGGCATGCCCGTGCTTGGCGGTTCTGTGGCCTGCACCTGCTACCTGCTGTGGATGGAGTGTAGGATGTGCTGCATGTAAGACTAAGCTCCAGCAACTGACTACTCACTGCTCAGTACTCTGAAGTGAGGGTGCAGTGATAAATAATGGCACAACTTCTGACTGCTTCAGTTTGTGTATAGATCTTTGTAGGTCTTTCTGTCTCTTTCTATCCTTTTCTTCACTAACTTTGTTAATTTTTTCTTGACGTTGAGTATGGAGGATGGGTGGTAGTGAAAAGAACATCAAGATTCCAGGAGAAGTCTGTTACTGTCATTAAGGATTTCATGTATGATCGTAATCTGCAGTTTCCCTTTTTATCAAACAGATTTGTTCTGTTAACAGCACCTTGTGAAGGTTATGCCATTGTTAAGATTACTTAGCTCGCGCATAGTGCAGTGATTGGCTGACTTGTTGTTGGAAGTTAGTTGGAAATTGTTAGTTGGACAGCACTGTGGTCAGCAGACTGGGACTGAGCCTCTAATAGGATTGAGTATAATATTCCTTAGCTTTTGTGTATTTTATTTCTCCCCTGTTTAAGGATATTGTTATGAACACTATTATGTTAGATGTCTTGAAAGTGATCATTAGATTCAGGTGGTCAAAATGGTATAAATTGGAAATATTAAGATGATTTAGGATTGGAGAAAACTAATCAAATTCCTAAGAAACTCTAAGAATGTCTCCCTCTTTCTGGTATTATATTTTCAATTTCTTTTATTCTATTTTGAGACTTATTTTATGTGTAAGGTTCTTGTTGCTGTTTTAAGTAATGTTACTGTTTCGATTTCTTAAGGCTTTTCCATGTAAGTGTGATATAAAAATATTTATACTATTTAAAAATGTCATTTTTTGTATACCAGCACCACCAGAGTCTTTTCTAAATAAATGGATAATAAATGTAAATAATGCAACATAGTGAGAAGTCACTATGAACATGGAAGTCACATGAAGATCTTTTTCTTATGTTGTACTGCTTTTTATTTTAAGCAAGGGGCATGCACAATTAATTAAGAATCCTAATGGAATGGAAAACTTTAAGCTATTACATATTATACAAGAAAATGACATGATATTCACTGTGGACTGAACATATTCACAGTGACCAAAAAAAAAAGTCAACAAAATGCCTGGACATTGAAGGGTACTGGAAAACAAAACTGGAGCATTGTCCTACCCTGGTTTAAGGACACTCACATTATCAATAGCAGTATTCTTGTAACCACTGATGATCTCATTTCTAATATTAAAGTATTCTAACTTTAAGAAAATGCATTCAGGAGAGGAGAGAGCCAGGAGATGAGGGGAACTCAGATCTTGTGCTTGAGGTGAAGGAAGGCTTGGACAGGAAGGAACTGGGCCTAGGACACCTGGCCCGGCCCTCCTGCAGGGGTCATGACCCTGTCACCAGGAGAGGCCTTCAGCTGCTCTCTTTTCACTGTGTGTGTGTGTGTCCATGTGTATGTGCGTGTGTGTGTGTGTGTGTGTTCTGCACAACAGTGGTCTGTATATTGGGATCATTCTGACCTGCATCCTTTGTTTTGGAACAGGATGGTAGTGCTGGTGGCTGCTCCCTTCAAGCACCACTGAGCCTCAAAGCCCTTCTGTCCCTGTGCTCTGAATTATGACACTGAGCATTTGGGGGATTGTTCTCTCTTTTTCAGGTGAGAAGTGGGTGCACAACTCCTCCCGAGAGCAGGAAAAGACTTGAATAAGTCCTAAGGCAAGAGGTGGCCTTCTGGGGCTTGTGCTTTTTCAAAGGCTCAGCTCCCTGCCTTCACAGGGCTTGGGCACCTGTAGGGCCCTAGGAGGAATGAGGGGAGGCAGTGCCTTCTCACCAGGGGGTAAAGATGGTTTTCCCTTTTTCCATCCCTTTCATATTTCCCACTGAGGTGCACTGAGGCTTTCTCTGGAAGCCTCATCCCAGATTTTCTGGGCCTGCCCTAGTTTTTCCTAGATATTTACTTTTTTCAGTAGAGATTAATTGAGTGTATGATGAAAAAAAAAACAAAAAAGAAATGCATTTAGAAAGCAACTGGAAGGGGCCGGCCCGTGGCTCACTCGGGAGAGTGCGGTGCTGATAACACCAAGGCCACGGGTTCGGATCCTATATAGGGATGGCCGATTGGCTCACTAGCTGAGCGTGGTGTTGACAACACCAAGCCAAGGGTTGAGATCCCCTTACCGGTCATCTTTTTTAAAAAAAAGAAAAAGAAAGCAACTGGAGGTGGTTCAAAGAGAAACCTTTCAGGAGTGTTGAGAGTTGCTGTAGGAACCTACGCTATAAAAGGTTAGGAACAAACAGATGGAAAATATCAATGCAAAGAGCAGTAGACATGACTGAAATCTCTAAATTAATGAAGGTATATATGAAATAATCAAGAGTAGTGGGTACATGCCCTTGCAGCTTGAAAGATTTTTGAGGAAGATTAGTAGTTTATCAAGTTACCAAACTAAGTAGTCTATTTATGGTACTTATTTCTCAAGTGGAATAGGCTACTAATAGAGGGTTTTTTTTTTTTTTAAGGTTTAGATAATTAGACAGATGATTACTTCATAAAATGTTAGTAAAGCAAGTTAGAATTTTTGCTAGACATTTTTTGAAATTAATACATGTATAGTATCCCTTATCTGAAATGGTTGGGACCAGAAATAGTTTGCCTTTTGGATTTCTTTGAATAGTTACCATTTGAACATCCCTAATCCGAAAATCTGATATCCAAAACACTCCAATGAGCATTTCCTTTGAGAATCATGTTAGCGCTCAAAATTATGGATTTTGGAGCATTTTTGGATTTTTGGATTAGGGATGCTTAAACTGTACTAAAGAGAAAAACCATGAACTAAAATACTTTGACTAATTTGGTATTACAGTTTGTTCATGATGTCCTATAAAAAAGCCTATAAAAAGGCTTTCATTTTTAAACTGTATTTTGGCCTGATATTTTACAAGTCCCCTTTCTCTGCTACAAGTCATTAATATTCCTTTTGTAATAATGTCATTCCCCACTCTATAGAAAAATATCCCCAAACACTTACTGGATGGGTCTGTCACAAACCCAACTTTCTCTATTTTTGCTCTTTGCATGAGCTTTTGTAGCTGTTAGTGTGTTCTTCTGGGCTCTTGTGAGCATGTGTTGACCAAACAAGCTCATGCTCTTCGATTTCCCTAGAGAAAAATGAGTGAATTATTCTAAAATTTAGGAAGCAATCCTTTGACATAAAACTCAATTATTTTGGGAGTTTATATTACTGATAGGAGTTAATACCGAAGTAATCAAGCAAAACAAAAAGAAAGGGAATCAAAAATATTCAAAGGTTATTAGTAAATTGCTTAATATATCAATTACAGATTGTTTTTAAAATGTTCTTCAGAAAAGGAAGGAAGTCCACTTACCTTCAAATCAGAAATAATAAAGAATTAAATTTTTGGCTTTGTCACTTTGGTAAAATTGAGCATTTTTCACACCTGGACTTATTAAATTTTCCCCTGCAGAATATTTTGACTCTATAGTGAGAAGAGGGATTAATAATCTCAGTTTTCAGTGGAGAGAGGAGAAAAAGGTAAAGAAAACCTTGGGGAAATTTAGTAGCTCTGGAAAGGTAATAAAACAAAACCAAACACAAAGAAAGTATACCAATGTTGACACTTAAACACTTCCATTGAAGACGTGATAAAAAAAAAAAAAAGAGGATGAAAGCATCACTTAAAGAGCTTATGTCTCAGTAGATAAACAATGAAATTCTACAAGTATCCAAAGAGCCAAGGCCCTTGGAGTCCAGATATTAATATATACTCATGACAACACTTGTAAAAATATTCTCAACCTTCTTCCCAAATTTCTGCTTTTAACGTAATTCCTTATTTTATGGGATCATTTTATTTGCAGAATAAGTCAGAAGGCTGTCTATCATCTATTCACATTCTGTCACCAACCAATTATATGTTAAGTAGTAGAACAATTAACGACCCAGGTGGAAAAGCTAAGGACCCTTTGTGATGTGCAGTGTCATGTGCCTCTTGTTTTTAGCTCCCATGATGCTTTAATAATGTGGTAGAATGAGTGACTAAAAACCATCTATTTCAGTGCTTTCATATTTTCATTTCCTGACAAATTACCAGCTAGAAAAGTGTTAAGGATTGGGGAAGGGATAAGGATTTTTTTATATCCTAGCTTTTTACTATGAAAATTTTCAGACATACAGAAAGTTTGAAAGAAAACTACAATGAATCCCTGTATGCATTTTGCTATATATATATATAGTTTTTCTTTCTTTCTGTTCTCACCCTCTCTAAGATGTGTTTGTATTGGATGAACTATTTCAAAGTAAGTTATAGATATGATCCTTCATCCATAAGAGCATTGACATAAAATAAAGGCATTATCTTATGTAGTCACACACAGTGCCATTATTAAACCTAAGAAAACTAATATTGTCTAATATCATTTCTCTATTTCAGTTTTCCCAGTTGCCCCCCACATGTCTGTTATAGCTTTGGTTTTCAAACCAGTATCTAATCAAGTTGACTTCTTGCATTTGATTCTGTCTCTTTCATCTCTTTTAATGTACACCAGTTCCCTAGTTTTTGGTTTGTTTGTTTTGAACATTTAGAATTTTTTAAGTGTCCAAGTCAATTGTCCTGAAGATGTTATATCGATTTTGGGATACCTTCTATTGAATGTGCAGACTTCAGTTTCTCTGGAAGTGTTGGGAATTTGTTAAATGTGTTAATGAGGGGCCGGCCCGGTGGCGCACTCGGTAGAGTGCGGCGCTTCGGAGCACGGTGGTGCTCCCGTCGAGAGTTCGGATCCCATATAGAGACTGGTCCGCTCACTGGTTGAGCGCGGTGTGGGTGCGACACCGAGGGTTGCGATCCTGTTGCCAGTCGCGGTGCGGGCGTGACACCGAGGGTTGCGATCCCGTTACCGGTCACACACACACAAAAAAAAAATGTGTTAATGAGTTTGATCAGGGCTGAAGAAGCACAACCTTCCAGAGCTTATTGCTTGAGATAATGGCATCCTGGGACATTTTCATGGCGTACTCCTTCTGAATTTTCTTTAGGTCTTGGCCTAGACAAACTTTCTAGTAGCAAATCACAAGGAGATTGAAATGAAGAGGTAATACCTGACTATGAGGACGTTTGCCATCTAACAACTTGAGAGATTTTTTTTCCTCCTTGCAAACAGTAGATTTCTGTTTTAGGCACAGACCAGGGAGGGTTGAGATTTGAGACATTAATTTTATAGCTCACTTGGCTAAATAGAAAGCTTTTATTCAAACACTTCTTTGGAGTAATGTCATAGAGAAAAATTTTCTGAAGCTTTTTGGAACATGTTAACTTGAGTTTCTTGAATACAGCGCTACATAACTTTGAGTTTGAAAGTTTCTGTTTCTCTTTTTTCTTTGTTTTTCTTTGCAGTGTCTTCATGTGTTCTCCTTGTGGACTTTTCCTATTCTAAAATTATTTAGAATAGGAAATTATTTAACCTCATCTTTTCTCTTTCCTGCTTTAGAACCTTATAAAAAGTATGGTAGAGTCCTCTCTTCCCTGATGTGGGTATCTGGGGTTCATTCTCACTTTGTGAAATAGGCTGTAAAGATAAAAACCATTCATAGGCATGCAGTGTACACCAGAGAGAGGCACTTGGTTAGTCTGACCCATCTAATGCAGTAGAGAAGTAGTAATTCTTAATGTACATAGAGAAACCTCAGTGTGAGAGTTGTGGGTGGGAAAGATACTAGCATCCAAAAAAACAACAAGAAATAGCACAAGAATTTGAATGACCCCAAAATAATGCTTACCTTGAAACTTTTAAGCTTCAGAAGAAACAAAACAATGAGATTATCTCCATTTACTCAATTGATATTTGAAGGTGGAACATTGTTAGGCTAATGGCCATGAATCAGGTCCTGCACCTCCCTCAATGGGATATAGAGACTTAGACAACATCCCTCACACCCCCAAAACATACAGTGTCGCTCAGGAATAGTGCAAATATTATTTTAGTGCATTAATTTTTAAACTTGGAAGTCAGATATTTGGGGATAGATAAGAGACATCAAGAATGAGAAGAAAAGTGAGACTGGCCTTATGTAACAAATCTGGGCAATTTTAAGGTGATTATGAACCTAAAATGATAAGTGACTCAGATTTTTATTTTTATTTTTTGCAAAACTTTCCTAAAATGTCTTACAGATGTACTAAGTGATATTCTCTTTGTTCTTGTCTTTTCATATGTGTTGCGCTGCTTTTTAAAAAACCTTGGCATATTGGAGAGAGTTTGACAAAAAGTATTGCGGTCACTCTTCTAAGTGGCTCTGTGCTATACCCGAAACAGATGTGATGGCTGCTTGGGTCAGTTGGGAGGGAAGTACTTCAGGGTTCTGAAATGTAACCAAAAGAGGGACATTAAGGACTGGTGGGGGTGGGGGAAAGAAACAAAAATAATATAAAGTGATATTATTGTAAAACAGTAGCTATACAAAAACCTCAGTAAATGAGGACTCAAGTATCTAATTTTGTTCTGTTTTTATTCCTTTAAGCACTCCCAATTTAAAAAGTAGTCATTTAGGGAAAAATACTTCTAAAATATGTAGTATTTCTTCTTTTCTAAGCTGATTTGAAATGTGCTAAAATCCACTGAGATCCATGAAGTCTTTTAAGATACTGATCTGTGTCTCCCCGCTGAGTGAATGTAAACTGTAGACCCCACACTAAGGAACTCTAGCCTTTTCTTAGGTCACTGTGTTACCTCTTTTTGTGTGTATGTGTGTGTGTTTTAAAAAAAAACAGTCCCCTTTTTCTAATTTTCTGCATTTTATGTGCTATGGATTTAAAAATTAGATAACCAGGTTTGTTTTTTCATTCAGCACAAACTTAATAAGCACCTTCTATATGTCAGAGGCTAGTAAAACAAAAATTAAAAAAAGAAATGGTCCTATCCTCAAAGATCTCACAGTTTAGGGAAGCAAAGGGATACGTGGACAAGTAATTATTGTACAATATATGCATTAAAATAGAAAATTGTATTAGACTAGAAGGTTATATAGATACTTTATGCAAGCAAACGGTTCATTCTGTAAGGTGAAGAAGCGCTTCAGAGAGATGAATTGTCTTTTTTTTTTATTTTGGAGGCGGCTGGTCGGTAAGGGGATCTGAATCATTGACCTTGGTGTTACTAGTACCATGCTGTAACCAAGTGAACTAACCCACCAGCCTGAGATGAGATTTCATCAGAGGAGAGAAAAGACATTCTAAAGAGAGGCTTATGCATAGGATGAAAATAGAAAATATAGTATTCCTCTCTTACAGTATATGAATTCCTTTTTCCTCTTATTTTGCATGTACTTTTAAGAAGAATTGCATGAGAATCTGAGAGACTCTCATGTGATCTTTAGTGCACAGTATTTGGAATATTTATTTTGAATTTAGGGAAAGAAACAGATGTTCTTCCACAAAGGACAGTGTTCTTAAACAATATCTAATTGGATTTTAGTTAGACACTTAGAAGAACTTTTTGATAAAGGTTTATAGAATTTTTCTTTAACCAGAGGAAATCTGTATGATTTAAAAGGAAATTTAATAGTGATTAAGTACATATTGCCTCTGGATGGACCTGTTACTTTGGGCTAGTGCTTTAATGTTTCTGAGTCCCAAATTCCTTTTTTGTTGAATAAAGATGATAATACTTGTTTGCGTCACAGGGTGGTGAGGATCAAATAGAACGTTTTATTATTATTGAAGCCGGAATGAATTAGAGGATTTTTTTTTTTTTTTTTTGAATTAGAGGATTTTAAAGAAATCTTCTGGTAACAGATTTTTTGTTTATCACTAAGAAGGACTGAAAGGCAGTAGTTAATCTTTTTTTTTTAGTGACTGGTTGGTATGGTGATCTGAACCCTTAACTTTGGTGTTATAACACCAAGCTCTAACCACTTGAGCTAACTGGCCAGCCCCTGTAGTTTTCTTTGAATTCTAGAATTATCTTTTTTTTTTTTTTTTTTTTAACAGCTGGCTGGTATGGGGATCTGAACCCGTGACCTTAGTGTTATAAGGCTGTGCTCTAACTAGTTGAGCTAAATGGCCAGCCTGTCTTCTTTTTCCAGTAGAGCAAAATATGACCCCTTTCTATTATTTTCTTTCCTTCTCATGTATATACTCTGTAGAACTCTTGATTAAATGATGACAACATGTATTTTTGGACTGTTTGTTTTACCAGAAACATTTTTAGGGAGTTAGCTTTGAAAGCCACTTGTGATGTGAGTAATAATTAACACAGTTCCCTCTGTAAGCACCAGAATGGTGCTGTTTCAGCAGATGATCCATTTTATAGAATAAGGCAGTCTTTTGTTTAAAAAAATGCTGCTTTCTATGAGTTGGAGAATAGAGTTTTTAAGTTGGTCCAAGAGTTACCAAATTTTAAAGTGCATATGTTATCTACCTTGCTTATCAATATGGAAGTTCCTAGGTCTCATTCCTCAAGATTTCGAAAAGTATGAATGAGTCCAGAAATCTGCTTTTTAAGAGATTCTTCAAGTGACTCTTGGTAGATATGGTGGGGTACCACACATGAAGGTCTTCTGGTCTAGGTCCTAAGCACAGGGGAGCATGGGATCCTCTTTCCCATCAAGAATCCTGAGAAGTAAAGGGTAATAGGAGCAGTCAGTGTGGAGATTACCAGGCAGGACCATCTAATCCATCAGTCTTCATGTACTATTTGAGCTCACCTCTTCTGTATTAAGAAATTTCTCAATAGCAGACAGATAAGAACACCATGCACTGAAGTAACTAATGGTAGTTTATACACCAGCTACAGACTTGTCTTTGGAAAAGGCATTTCAATTTTAAGGATAAAATGAAGGTAAAATATTTCAAGATCTTGTCATTAGGATTTTCCTCCTAATCACTCTTATAAGGTGATGTCACTAAAGGGCAGAAAGATTGTAAAATCTTTCTCATAGAATCTAAAAGTTTGTGGGATATTGTATTGGAAGATGTTAATATTAAGTACGAGCAACATTTGGAGTTCCTTGAATGCAGGAGATTTTTGTTTGTTTTTCAATTCTACGAAGGCAGTTTGTTGCACTGCCTGGATTGTGATCCAACTTCATCGCTTGAACAGGTGTGAACTTGTGCCCCAGTTGAATTGCTTGCAGTGATTAGTCTTTGACACATAGTTGGTGTTCAGTAAATCTAGGTTAGTTATTGGGATTATAATTTATAGTAGAATACTTTTAATCCAAATTGAGGATGTTTCAAAGGACTATCTAGGTAGTTAGTCTTGAGGACTAGAACCACTTTATGTATTCAGGATTGTTTATGGTCAAGTTTTTTTTAAACCTCCTGCCTTTATCAATTAATGCATATTCCAAAGATGCAAAGGGTCATGCAGCACTCTATATTATAGTCTATAAGGATTCATTATGAATGGCTTTGTAATTATCAACTGTTTAGAGTAAATGTGCTACTATTCTGTTTGATTACAGAATGATTATTATTATAATCCCTTTAGTACCTAATAGGTCTACTTCAGTGTTTAATGGGTGGGGGTGAGGAAGGAGGACAAAGATTATTCTAAGTATCATTTATTCTACCAAAATTCTTTTTTTTTTTAAAAGATGACCGGTAAGGGGATCTTAACCCTTGACTTGGTGTTGTCAGCACCACGCTCACCCAGTGAGCAAACCGGCCATCCCTATATGGGATCCGAACCCGTGGCCTTGGTGTTATCAGTACAGCACTCTCTCGAGTGAGCCACAGGCCGGCCTTCTACCAAAATTCTTATCCCTGTTATATCCATGTGGTTCCATGGTAGTTGAAGGTGAAGCTGTTAGTGAGTTTTGTACTATGCAGAAGATTGAGAGTTAACTCTTTAACACAGTTATAAATCACTATATGTTTTGTAACAGTTTGGGGGTTATTTTAAAAACTACTCAGAGGTGGTAGGACATTTTAATTATCATATTGAAACTATTCAAAAAATAAAGTACATACAAGTTAACTTGGGAGATTGACCGCTTGTTTGGCCTATCTAAATGTTGGTCTTAGAAGTGGACAATGGTATTTTCTACAAAGAGATTATACTTAGATTTCTCAGAGCAACATCTAATGGTAACTCAGTGTTGGAATCATTTGGCTGGTTTGATTATAATTTAAAATAAATTATAAAATAAAACCCCTTTTCTTTTGAGAAAATGACTGCATAAGACTTAAATGTTATTTTTGACTAGTTAGACTGTGGCTTAAAATATAATAATTTTCTCAAAAAAAAATGAAGCTTTTGCTAAGAATGGTCAGACATAATTCACCAAAATCAAGTATCTGTTTTTCTTGTAGCTTGAATGTAATCTGGTAAGTAGATGCTTCAAAACCACTTGAATCACCAAGGAAAGCAAGTCTTGTTAGTCACTCTCCATCTAAGTGGCCTTCATCATACAGTGTAATTAAATCCCATCATCAGTAATAGTTCTCTTTTCCATAGGGATAAATTGACTCTCCGAATTTTTCAAAATCTGGTGTGCTCCAAAGATAGATTCACATTTCACAAATGATGATAGAGTATACCTGTATTCAGTTGTGTTTGCCCACGTTCACTACACAAATGAAGTGTGCTGATTGACTCAGAGACAAGGAAAACTTTATATAGCTAAAGTCCCTGATAGGGAATTTCCAGATCCACAGGGAAAGATGAGATATTTAGGTACAGTTACCAGAAAAGAATATTTAGAAGCTGTGTTTATGTAGTTCAAAGGAATAAATGCCTTTCTTTATTAGTAGAATATGAGTAGAGCATTTGTGAATAGCAGTTAAGGAAGTTTCTAGGTTGATTTTAGTGCACCCCTAGAATGAGAATATAACCACTTAGAGTGTTGGATTTCAAGCAGTCCAATTTAAATATGATGTATAAATCTCAGTAACACTGCTGTATGTTAGACCTATAACCATTACTTCGCTTCATAACCATTACTTATAGTCAAACTTCTGACAATGTGTCTATCTTAAATGTATAATTATGGGTCAAGAGATTAAAACAAAAGGAGATAATTCCTGGTCTAGCTCCTCCTTGCTGAGGTGTTTTCCTTGTAGGTCTGATCATTGCACCTTCACATAAGAAATAGCACAACCTCATTGACTGCCTAGGCTTCATAGCCCAGCTTCTTGTGCCCTGATAGGACCTCTCCGGAAGTGCATGCCCGTGTGCGCTAGCAGCTGAAGGAATTGTGTTGGGCTCTGTGCGCTCTATCTAGTGTTTACCCTTTTAGATAGATGCCACTGAATTGGGTATGAAAATTTACTGTCTTCCTACCATTTTCCTTAATTTCTCATATTTGTTTTTAATCTTGAAATAGGAACATTTATTAGTAAGTCAAATGAGCTATTCAGTCAGAGCTATGGAAACTGTGGAGTACCATCTGTGTAGTTTGTGATGTGCCATATCAACTCAGATTTGAGCTTTTAGCAGGAAAAGTAATATAAAATTGTAAAGCATTATTATTAACACAGCTGATTCTACAGTGGGTCAGGGTGAGAAAATGCATCTCTGGGGGACGAACTGCTTTTCCATATCCCTTCTGGAGCATGTGATGTCATTTAGTAATTTATCAGTTGATATGCACCAATTTAGCATCTTGGTATGTCTAAAAAGAAGTGCAAGCACTGGCCCATGGCTCATTTGGGAGAGTGTGGTGCTGATAACACCAAGGCCACGGGTTTGGATCCCTGTATAGGGATGGCCGTTTAGCTCACTTGGGAGACTGTGGTGCTGACACCACCAAGTCAAGGGTTAAGATCCCCTTACCGGTCAGCTTTTAAAAATAAATAAATAAGTAAATAAATGAAAAGAAGTGCATCCATGGTCTGGCTTAGATCAGATTCATTTTTACAAATAAATTACGATTTCCGTTCAGAATAGATCTGTAATAACAACTTCCCTCCTTAGTTCATCTTCTGGAATTCCTGAGAAACAATAGCTGCAGTTTGTATTCTAGATGCTGTTGGTGGACCTGGAGCAACAAATATTCAAGCTTTCCCAACATTCAATACCAGTCTTTCATGACTTCATCACATTGGGGCCAAGACCTCTTTGTTCCCTTTCTTCCTTCTGAAAAAAAACTAAATATTTTAAAGATAAGCATTATAGTATGCTTTTACGATCCTTATTCTAACCAATTAATTTATTATTATAATTCAGTTAAAAACTTGGAAGTTGCTTGATTGTGGAAATATTCTTCGGAGACAAAAAGCTGCCTCTGTATTCGTGAACAGGTGGGGCCTCCTCATGACTTACATGACATTCAGCTTTCTAAGAAACTTTTTCTAATAGCCTCGGCCCATTAATGATTTTCTTCCTTTCTGGTCTTCATAGTACTTATTTCCCAGACCACATTAGCTATTGACCTTATGGTAGTTTATTTCATGTTCTAATTTTTCTGTACGTATTTAGGTTTTGTATCTCTAATGAAATTACAAACTCCTTCAGCAGCAGCAGCAGCAGCAGCAGCAGCTTGGGATAATGAAAAGTGAAAGGAAGTTGGATTTAGATGATGATTTGGGATCAGTTTGGTTCCTCTAACCCTGAATTGGAAACATAGGCAGATTCTTAGTTTTTAAAAATATTCTCATGTAATAATACCTCACAGGATTTTGTAAAGAAAATATAGACTAACTGCTTTATTACCTGTAAAATACCATTACAAATATTATTTGTGGTGGTTATAGAAACGTGTCTAAACTGTACAGTACCTGGACCAGTTATTCACTTTAAATGAGAGCTTCAGAGCTTCATGGGAAATGTCAAGTAAAATGTGTTATATTTTCAAAATCTATTAGCTTTGATATTACCTATGCCACATACTTCATTTTCTCAGGTTCAGTATTTCATTTCTCTTATCACCTCTGTAAGTTTGAATGACCTAAGAAATATTATTTTAAGTCTGGTAATTACATGGTATCACAACAATAACCGATTCACCTACTACAAAAGAAAAAAATACTTTTCCATGATTAGGGTTAGTGTTTATATGGCATTAGCATTGTATCTTTGTGGGGTTTTCTATAACTTATCACAGTCTTAATGTGTTTTTTCAGTGAGTGAGATTAGCACAATTGCTTTCAGTTTAACAAGCAATTTGAAGCAATGGAAACTTATTATTTATAATTAAAGGTTAGGATTTAGGATCCCATGGTGGGTTAAATAGAAAGTACATTGGAATACCCTGTTGTTCTTGTGCTGTCTTTCTGTGCGGCTTCCTGAAATTCCAAAAGTTGAAGTTTTTGGTATTGGCTGAAAGTCTTTTTACAAATGGTTGAAATAAAATTATTATGGAAAAGTTTAAACCTTTGTGAAAGTAGGTAGAATAATAAAATGAACTTCACGAACCAACTCATCTATAAATTTACCCACCCTCCCCAACTATTTTGAAGCAAATCCGGGATACCACATCAGAGCCAAATGTTAGTTCTTGAAACTAACATTTTATTGAGCTCTCCTCCAGTTTTTTTTTTTTTTTTAAAGAACAGAATTTTAGGGCTGGCCCGGTGGCGCACTGCTACAGTGCGCCGCTTGGGAGTGCTAAAGAACAGAATTTTATGTATTATATATAAATTAACAAATATTAACTGAAGGAACAAAATCTTGGGCTGTTCAGTCCTTTAACATTTTTGCTTCATGGTGGAGTAATAATGGAACATTGCTATTAGGCTTAAAGTGAGAGCTGGTGGAGCCCTTTGCTACTGAAGGAATGCCAATAACTGGCTTATTGTCTGAGGGAAGTAGATGTTAAACTAGTTAATCACAAAATTCTGTGCTCTGTGATGGCAGAAATCTTTCTTTTTTTGCCTAGCACAGTACCTGGAACATTGTAAGTGCTAAGTATTTTGCTGAGTAAATGAAAAAAATTGTTGAAAGTGGAATTCATGTGAAAATGAGTCTTGTTATTTGTGTTCAGTATCATTTAGGATTTAAAGTGTGTGTGTATGTGTGAGTGAGGGGACTGGGGAGTGGGGAGAATGAATTAAAAATGTGCTGAGAGAGAGAGAGAGAGGGAGGGAGGGGAGGGGAGGGGAGGGGAGGGGA
>NW_007726221.1:747460-808318 GCF_000696425.1 Galeopterus variegatus | reverse complement strand
GGGAGGGGGGAGGGAGGGGGAGGGGGGGGGGGGGGGGGGGGGGGGGGGAGGGGGGGGGGGGGGGGGGGGGGGGGGGGGAGGGGAGAGGAGAGAATGTGAATGTGAATAAATATATTCAGTTTGTCCTAAAACCAAGTTTCTGAAACCTAGTACGATCTCATTTTAAGGAGGTATATGAAGTGTATGGGTAAGTGGAAAGTAATTCCAGCCACTCTCCTAAATGAAACTAAGAATAAAAGATAATTTTAAAGCTTGTACTTATAATCACTTATTCAGTCTTTAGGCTGCAGTTGACTTACAAGCATTACTGGTATTTCTTTTCCTTTTTACATTAAGAACCTGCTTGACACTTGTTTGCTGTCTTATTTATGGAAGGCTTAAGATGTATGTTAAGTACTCATGTTTGCATATTCAAAACACTTAGAACTAATCTGATTGCCTTTTTTTTTTTTTTTTTTGAGCCTTGGTGAGTTATTTATAAACTTCACAATCATTGACTCATATCTTTCAATGGGAAATTTAATGTGAGAATACAGCATTTCAATCTGTAACCAGCAGTTCGTCATCATTGTATGGCATACAATTACCTTGCGTATTTAGTTGATATGCATGCTAATAATTAAACCTTCATACAGGAACAATTGATAGAATCAGAAATTTAGTTGCTCAAATTTTATGTAGAGGATAAAGACAAATTACTCTGTTTTGTTGATAATCTTAGTATGTGATATATTAAATTTTTGAATGGGCACAAAGATAACTTTTTTCTCTTGCAATGTACTGTGTGTAACTAGTAACGCAATTCATTTTTCTCAGCTACTGTCTCCAATAAACTAAAATGGTGGCAGAAACAGATAAAACGTCAGTGACAGCATAAACTACTGATATGTGGGGGATAGGCAGTCTGACAACTCCATCGAGCAGTAATGCATTTGTCTACACCCATTCATGGAAAAGGGGATTCTGCTAGGGAACTGAAAAGGCTGTGTGAAACCACATAATAAATCTTTCTTAGGGATCTTGAGAGGTTTGATTTTCCCTTCCCTATTACGTGCTATATATGTTTAATAAATATTTCTAAAACATAGGGTTTCTCCTGTACTTACCAAAATACAAATTGAAGTGGAAAATGTTAGAAGATTTCCTAGACAGGAGGGTAGGTGTAACGCTTTGAGTTTACCTAGTTCTTTCAAGAACCAGAATATTGTTTTAATTATTTTTGATAATTTAGGCTTACATGTTGTTACATTTTAGCTAGAATAAGGAAGATTACTGTATAATATTTATTTTCTAAAATGCTGCTTAAACCATCAAGAGATTTATCTTAGGCGGTAATTCATCCCACATTTTCTACCCCTATCCTTTAACTGCTTGTTCTCATGAGAGGATGGGAATATGTACAGTGTTGAAGGGTGAAGACTGAGGAGCCAGAACTACCTGGGTTTGAAATCCAGCTCTGCCATTTAGGAGCTCTGTGGGGAATCATAATGGTGCCTGCAACTTGGTCCTGTTGTTCTGACAATTAAATGAGACACTGACTGCAGTACCTGGTCCATAGTTAGAGTTGTGTAAGTGTTCACAGTTATAATTATAGTCAGCATCATCAGGCTGCTTTTAGCAAAGTTGATTGAATAACAGTTCCTTCATTTTATGTTGCCTTTTTTTTTTTAGCCTAGCAGTTACAAGCACAGAGACTTTGGAACCATGATACCTTGCATTCTCATTTAAGTAATTGTTGTCCTTGGGAAGGTGTTTTAAATCCACTGATTTTCAGTTTCCTCATTTTTGAAATAATAACATCAAAGGATTATGGTAAGAAATCAATGAAATTATTTTTTGTGTTGTCAGACCCCTTTGAAAATCTACCAAAAGCCATGAATACTCTCCCTTGAAAAAATGGACCTCAACCCTATCCCACCCCGTTTTGCACACCCTTTCAGCTGTCTGTGCAGAGAGAAATGTGCCTGGATGACCTACATTATAATGTCATTGGATAAGTGATCAAAAATACTGGTGTTACGTCTGATTTCTTCTTCATGACTCTATTTCCCTCCACTTGGAGCCAAATTTCTGTCAGATTTTCAACATTTAAAAATATTTTATATAATATATAAACATATGAAATATTTAAAATAAATATTTAAAAATGTTTTGCAATAACAATTCTGTTCAAAGGTCTGCACATTTAATAAATATTTGGATCTTATTTCAATTCCGTTTGTGGCTGATTTATTCAAGACTGTTGATATGGCACGTAAGCAGTGTCTGTCTGTGTAGGCTGTGTTACAGACCCAAATCTTTCAGGAAATAGGTAATCACAAGGAACCAATCCATTTTGCTTGATCTCTTGTGGTTCCAACTTAGGGCTAAATTTTCTACTTCCTACCCAAACCCAAATATGATTTTGATACTGATAATTAAGCCAATATCTTTCTATGGAAATCAGAGTTAGACTTATCATTGTTAGTTTAAAGATTGGAACTCTGACTATCAGACTTGTCATTTCCTTGGAAGACAAAAAGAATTAAAATTCTGCGCTTTTTTGCCCATTTAATTTAGATTTATAAGCTATGGGGGTAGCAGCTGTCTTGTTTTAGATTTTGTGCAAGAACTGTCATTATTTTTGGTGCTCAATTAATGTGTTTTTACTTTTTTATCTAAATTAATGATTCTGACCATGAACTAATTTACATATTTCCATTTGCAGTACTGTGGAAATGGAAACATTCTTTTCAATTCAGTGCTTGGAATTCTAGAATGAAAATTCCAGATCATCAGGCAGTAGCATGAAAGACAGTTTTACTTCAAAATCTGTGATAATTTTTTTTTTAAATGCTAAACCTATTTTGCTTTGAAAGATGGCTCAAAATTGCCAGACTGATTAAAGATATGGGAAATATTAAAAGATTTAATCCTTTTAACAGATACTTTGGATACTATTAATTGTAAAGCACTAAATATTACATTTTTACTTATTTATACCTAATTAAATTCACTATAGGATACTATTCCCTTTTTAATGACATTACTTCAAGGAAATATAAATGTATCAGAACTGTAGTTTTCTACTAGATGGGAAATAAGATTTTCTTTAAAAAGATAGGTTTCCTTTTCTTAAAGAGTTTTCATGTAATCAGTATTTTTTTTTATTATTATTCATGATATAAGAATTATTAGAGGTACTTTTGGGGGCTTTTGACTCATTAAAGGTGTTTTGATTAATAGGTCTTAAAAATAAATATATAAAGCACTTTTTTAAAGCTTGTTTTGATCATGTATAGAAAAAAACATTGTATAAGCAGATTTACTGCAGAAAAAGCCATCGTCATCATCTGTGGAAAATCAATATATAATTTTCAAAATCTAGATTGATGATTGTGTGCCATCAATGTTAGCTAAAGCTTGGGGGATGCTCCAGGGGTTAAGAGCAGGCCAGCTGAGCTCTTGCATCGTCAGTGACTATGAGACTGACTTTCTTAGGCAGCTCTCTCTCGGCGCAGGCCCCAATCTCCATGGCTGAAGAGGAAAGATACACCTGAATAAGATTTTGACAGGAAATACTATTAACTAAATGTTACATTGATCTGAATCTATAACAGTGCTACCTTGGGCTAAGGTGAATAGATTTTGCCTGTCTATGAGAACTGAATTTCATCGGTCTGTTTTTTATGGACGATTAGTATAAAATTAACCATCCAACCGTAGACCTTTAAAATAGTGTTGCATTTGTATTTGCTTCATAATCTAAAAGACTTCATAGATGTTAAATGTATTCACATCCTAGTTTCTTCTATACTAGGATTTTTCAAACTATAGGTCATGACCCGTTCTGAAATCATTTTAGTGGGTTATAACCAGCTTCAAAACAAAACTAGAGAATATAGTAGAAAAAATCTAGAGTACATTGCACAAAGTTTAGGCCAGTGTGAAGGTCTGCATGCGTGTGGGTGTACTGGGCCATTATGTAAAAAAATATTTTTTACTGTGGGTTGCACTCAATAAAGAAAGATATGATCATATCAGTTACTGTCCTTAAAGGAGACAAACTAATGGCCTATTCAAATTTTGAAGATACTTATTCCTAAAATAGGAAATGATATTGTGCCTTCTGTTGAGTATTGCAAAATTGTCACCAAATTCTGTATTTGGGAATACTTACTCTACTCCTACCCTGTTTTTATTTTTATGCCCTCTTCACTAGTGGTATGTTATGGGATAGTGATTCTCAGACAACGTGCCCATGGACTGAGATATTTCATTGCTAAAGTTGAATGGAAGGGTATTTTTTCAAATCATATAAAATAATAAATTAGTGGATAAACTTTTCTTGGCTGGCTGGTTAGTTCACTTGGGAGAGTGTGGTGCTGATAACACCAAGGTCTTTGGTTCGGATCCCAGTACAGGCCTGCCAACAAAAATATAAATAAGTAAGAATTGGGAAAAAAAAAATGTGTAGACTTTTCTCAATTTAAAGTTATTCTCCAATAATTTTCCTTAAGACTTCGGCAACCATTATTGTCAGATGATAAAAATGATAGTGAGGAGAGCAAATGGATATTAGTAGGAAAACTCATGCCTAATTCAACAGTGCTGTCTTTTTCATGAACATATAAGATTTCATGTTTCATGTATGTAATATGGTCTTTTCTGCTAGTAAAGTGTTTCTTGTTTATAGGGTGGAATTAGATATATTTGACATTTCATGCTGTTCTGCAAGGGCAGAGGTCCTTAAAAAAAAAAAAAATACAGGGGCCGGCCCGGTGGCGCACTGCTACAGTGCGCCGCTTGGGAAGCGTGGCGGCGCTCCCGCCGAGGGTTCGGATCCCACATACAGACAGGCCGCTCACTGGCTGAGCGAGGAGCGGGGGCAACACCGAGGGTTGCTATCCCATTGCCGGTCCCGGTCCGGTCCGGGCGCGACACTGAGGGTTGCGATCCGTTGCCGGTCACGAAAAAATACAAAAAGACAAAAAAAAAAAAATACAAATTCCAGGTAGTCTAACTGACACCTGAGCAAGTCTAAGAATGTCCCTGGGTGTGTAACCCTGTCAGGTCCACCTTGATTTTCTGATCAGTCCCGAAGTCTGAATCAGTATCACAAAATGTGGGCTGGGTACCAATAGCAGCATAGAGTCACCTGGGATATCGTTCATATTTAAAAATCTAATGGCAAATATACCGAAATACAGCCCTTTATCTTCTGAATCTTCTTTTTTTTTTTTTTTTTTAGGCCGGCCCATATCTTCTGAATCTTCTAAATCTCACTATTTTTGCTGCAGTTTTAATTTAGGATACAATCACTGGTTTAATAATAGGTTACTAGGGGGGTTACTGAAATAGCATATTTTGCTTCCTTCTGATTCCAAGGACACACTATGCATCTTATTTGGGTTTTCTGAAACAGCTATCTCACCTGATGTCATAGGCAAATTCCTAGCGAAGGAAATGCTTTTCTTTAACTCAAAATTTAAACAACAGTCAGTTGGAGTTTTTGGCATATGTGATTGGGTAGCCTTCCTCTAGGTTGATCTTTTCATTAGTGCTTCAGTTCAATTAAAAGCATACATACACACATATATACATATACTTTATTTTTTTTTATGAATAATTTTTCTTAAACATAAAATATGGTCAGAACAATTGAACATTAATAGAAGTATGTAAAATAAAAAGTGAAAGTCTTCATTTTTCTTTCAACAATCACTCTCTCCTGAGAAGTTACAGTTTATAGTTTATCATTTAATAACTTTTCTTTGGTATTTACAGATAATATGTGAGATTATGGATGCAGAAATAGGATGACTGAACAGCAATTCTTTTTTCTACTTAATTTACTCTGTAGGTTTATGTTTATTAATTACATATATATTTTTTTCTTATGAAATTGTCTATTAGAGAAAAATTAGAAAACACAGATAAGTAAAAAGAAAAACATAATCTCCAACAATCTCACCGTTTAGAAAGAAGTTGTTTTACATATTGGTGCATATGGTTTCAGTTTCTTTTCTGCACGTACCTTTATGTATAGGTTTGATTTGATGAAAATGAAATTACATTTTTAATATTGTCTGCCAGGCCACTTTTTTCCCCATTCAGCAATGAGTGAAAAATTATAGAAATTGACAAGCTGGTACTAAAATTCATATGAAAATGCAAAGACCTAAGATACTCAGAATTTATTTTGAGAAAGAACAACAAAGTTGAGGTTTTGCTCTGTCTGATTTCAAGATTTATTATAAAAGCTTCGAGAATCAAGATGGCGTATTGGCATAATTATAGACATATAGATCAGTGGAACAGAAATAGAGCCCTCAGATATACCCATGCATATATAGTCAGTTTCTTTTTGATCAACAGGTGGTGTTAAAACAACTGGATATTGATTGGTATGGGAAAAAATGAACGTTGTTCACTTGACTTTTTTTCATAAAGTATATAAAAATTTGAAATGGCTCATAGACCTAGATAGAAAAGCTAAAACTGTAAAAGTTTTAAGTAAAACATAGGACAAAATAATACCAACTTTGGGATAGGCAAGGATTTCTTGGAATACAAAAAGCAGTATAAGAGGAAAAATTAATAAATTGGACTTCATCAAAATTAAAGCCATCTGCCTATTTAATGGAACTTAAGAAAATGAAAAGGTAAGCCACAGACTGGGAAAAAATATTCACAACACAAAAGACTTGCATCTAGAACATGTAATGAACTCTGATAAGAATATAAGAAATAACCCAATTTAAAAAATGTTCGAAAGACTTGGACACATACTTCATAAAAAATAGATATGCGAACAGCCAGTAAGCACAGGAAAAGATGATTGATATCATAAATCATCAGGGAATGCAAATTAAAACCCCAGTGAGATAGAAGAGCTAAAAAAAAAAAAAATTTTTTTTTTTAAACAACGATACTAAGTACAGGAGAGAATATGAAACAAACTAAATCTCTCGTTCTTTGCTGGTAGGGGTATCAAATGTACAACCACTTTGGAAAACAGGTGGTTGACAGTTTCTAAGTGTCTTGTAAAGTTAAAAATATGATTACCATGCTCTTCAGCATTTATCTAAGAGGAATGTAAGCACATGTTCGCAAAAAGACTTTTTACATGAATGGTCATAGTGGCTTTATTCATAACAGCCTCAAAGTGGAAAACACACAAATACCCATCAATAGGGGGAAATGGTTGAATAAATTGTATTATTCATGTGGTGGAATACTATTTACCAATAAAGAAGAACAAACCAGTGATAAACATAACAGCCATATGGGTGAGTCTCAGAAATATTATGCTGAATAAAAGAAGCCAGACACATAGTGTAGGTTTCCTTTTATATGAAGCTTTAGAACAGGAAAAGCTAAGCTGTAGTGATAGTAATCAGACAAATGATTTGCCTGGTCTAGGGGTGGGGAATTGACGGTAAAGGGTCATGAGGGAACTTTCTGGAATGGTGGAAATGTTCTATATATTGTGATAGTAATACACATTTGTTATACATTTGTTAAAACTCATCAAACTATACACATTTGTTATGTACACATTTGTACATATTAGTACATTTCATGAAAAAACTAGCTTTGGTTATAGCATGCTTTTGGATGTTTTATTTAAATGATGGAAGTCTGCCCTTGAGAAGAGTATGAATTCTCCTGTTTCCTGACACACACATGTAAATTATAAAGTTATTTAAAATTAGCATTGTGGCAGTTCTCTGAAAAGAGTAGGATTTTGGGGGGTTTTCTATTTGAGTTACTTCTCTGGAACCTGGCTGTGTGTACTCAGTCTTGCATAACCCCTAACTAATCTTAGCACATCTGAACATTTTAAAGTATTAAATTCTAACTTCTGTACTAAATGTAATATTCCTTTTCTCCAGTAACTGAGAGAACTTTAGCAATGATGATTTTTGTGTGGATGGATGGCCCTTGGTCTCTTTAGAGTTTTAGAGCAGAATCTGTTTCCCAGAAATACTGATTTAAATTTTGCTTGGAAATTTTTTTTTTTGTCTGTAGGGTTTCAAAATGAATGTACCCTTATGTCTGTTTTTTTTTCCTTCTTGTTTTGTTTTCCTTCTCTATCAACTCAGTATCTAGCTCACTAATTTTTCAACTTTTCTTTGGCCAAATGACTGACAGTTAACATGATTTTTAGTCTAATAAAATTATTTCCCTGATACCTTAGAGATAAAAAAATTATATGGATATACAGTATACATCTGTGAAAATTTATTATTTTTTAAACTAATGGTTTTTTACTTATTAACATTAAATAAATCCATTTATTATATTATCTAATAATGAACTTTCAAAAACTTACAGTTTTTTGAATAGCTCTCTAAGAAGTCCCTGTGATGTTGGCCAGAAGCAATAGGGAATTTCCTTCTCAGGGTTTCGAGGAAACTGATGCTGAGTGTACAGATGGTCGTCAATGTAGGATGGTTCAACTTGGGATTTTTTGACTTTACAATGGTGTGAAAGCCACATGCATTAAGCAGAAACTACCTCTGGTACCTGTACAGCGATTCTGCTTTTCACTTTCAGTACAGTGTTTAGTAAATTACATGAGATGTTCAACACTTTCTTATAAAATAGGCTTTGTGTTAGATGATTTGTCCCAACTGTAGGCTAATGTAAGTGTTCTGAGCATGTTTAAGGGACACTAGGCTAAGCTATGATGTAGGTTAGGTGTAGTAAATGCAGTTTTGGCTTATGGTATTTTTGACTTACGATAAGTTTATTGGGACCTAGTGAGGAGCATCTATTTTAAAAACCAGAAGTGTTCTTATGCCCTTTTGGGACTGAATGAAGTGTTTCCCCAGGTGTGGTTATAAAAAACAAAACAAAACAAAACAGAAAACCCCTGTAGATTCATATTCACAAGATCAAAGTGTTTAATGATTTCCAGTATGGTAAAATATCCTTTTATCAGGGTATTAGGAATTTCTATAAGTCACTTAACACCTTTTTGGTATCTTTATAAATGAAATTCCTTATTCATTTTTTCCATAAAATCAAGCTATATATGTTAAGTGAGAAGTCCTAGAAACTTGATACCTCTCTCATCTTACGTGTATAAGAATCCTAGATTGTTTTATACAGTCTTTACCTTTATTTTATTTTGTAATTTTTTTTTTATTGTGGTAAAAAATACATTTCAAGTCAGAAACAGAGTAGAACTGTGGTTATTAGAGAACGAAAAGGGGGGATAGTGAGAGATTGGTTAGCGGACATGTAACAGCCAGATAGGAGAAATAAGTTCTATTGTGTACAGTCGAGCTAGGCATCTATAATTAACAATAATTTACTGCATGTTATCAAATGGCTAGAAGAGAGGAGATAGAATATCCTCATCTCAAATGATTACATTTTTTTTTTCCTTTTTGTCTTTTTTCGTGTCCGGCAACGGACCGCAACCCTCAGTGTCGCGCCCGCACCGGACCGGGACCGGCAACGGGATCGCAACCCTCGGTGCTGCGCCCGCCCCTCGCTCAGCCAGTGAGCGGGAACCGGTCTGTATGTGGGATCCGAACCCTCAGCGGGAGCGCCGCCGCGCTCCCAAGCGGCGCACTGTAGCAGTGCGCCACCGGGCCGGCTCAAATGATTACATTTTATAATGATTATGCTAGTTATTTTGATTTGATCATCACACATTGTATAATGTATTGATATTCAACTCTGTACCCCACAAATATGTATAATTTTTCAATAAAAAATAAGATTAAAAAATTTGCTTAGCTATTTTCAAGTGTACAGTTGAGTAGTGTTAAGTGTATTTGCATTCTTGTGCTTACCTTTATTTTTTAGGGTAACTTAATATATTAAACATATCATTATTACCCAGCATAACAAAGGATATGTGGGGTTTATAGAGATTTTTCTTTAATTTTAAATCACTAGTCTAGAATTTAAAAAGTTGATTCACATATCATTTCTTCCTGGTAAACTTTCTTCAGTTTGACTGTTATCTTGCATTGTCTTTCTATCATGAGCTTCATCTTGTAGCTTCTGTTTCTCTAGGATACTCTCCCCAACCCTGTCATTTTATTTTTTCTCACCTATTCATAATAGTATTTCTTTGAAGCAAAGAATAAGCAAGTTAGTGGAGGAAGCAGAAAAAGCCTAACAAAAGCTTAGGTTTTTTTGGCAGAAGAGTTGATCTTTTGGCATGTGAAATACTCTTATAATGTGTCCAGGTGAAGCAGTCATGAATAAGAATCACAGTTGTAATTAAATGAGGGCATTTGGAAGAACACAAACTAACTAAGCTCTGTGTGCTAATTCTCCTGCTGCTGAAGTCCTTCTTCTAGCTGCCACAAACCCGTTGTGGAAAGGAAATAAATATATCAAGAAAAAGTAAGATTCTTTCAAAGTAGGATATGTACTTATGGAAATACAATAAAAGTTTTTATTTCATAGTGGTTACTACTATATTTAAAAATACAGTTTCCTCATGTAGCTGGGGAGTAATTTCTGGAGAGCTCCACGAAGGGAAGCCTGACATTTTCTTGAAAGAAAGTGAGCCGAGATGCTGGGTACTATTCAAGCTTTATTAAAGAAAGAAATCTGCTGGGCTGTGCTCAGAGTGGCAGGCAGCCCAGGGCTGCCCTGAAAAAGGGACAGCACTAGGTGTGGGGGTGGTAGAGCTTATATAGTGCACCAAGGGGTGGCTGATGCCATCAAGGAGGGTTATTATGCTAATGTGGATCAGGGTGGAGAACTGCGTCCTTGCAGAAGCAAAAGGGGTTTTTGTTTAAGTCAGGAGGCTTCTCATAAAGGGAAGCGGGGAGGGGAGGGGAGGAGGTGGGAGGCCCCATTTTGTACTTGGGCTTGTCTAAAGTGGCACTGGTTATGTTGCAGATCTATTATTTCCAACATAATATCCTTCATTTGTCTGTTTTCTCTTCATTGCTGTTACTGTGTGTGTGTGTGTGTGTTTTAAAACATTCAATTTATAATACTGAAAAAAAGATTAGTGAGGCACTATTTTAAAGCCTTTAATACTTTGGGGCTTCTTGTTTTATGCTTTAGGCAAGCACAGAAGGTGCTATGGGCCTGGGATATAAAGGACCTACTGTATACCCAGAACTTTACCCGGGTTGTCTTTTTTAAACCTCACGGCATTCTCGGGAGGTAGGTGATAACAGCCCCTGTCACCCCCAGTACACGTACATTCACCATTTGGAATGGTTAGCCCTATCTCAGACTAATCGTTGGCAGAAGCAGGATTCAAATTAAAGGATGATTGTAAAGATAGTGTGTGCTGTCTTCTCTGTCCTCGAGGCTGCCTCGTGCTGCCAGGGAGCAAGACATAGTGAAACTCATTGTGAGTTAGTTGGGTCCACGCTTCACTAATCAGAAAACTGAGTTCTGATCTATCACATTTCTCTGATCTATTATGATGGGAGTAATTTCAGTACCATGTTTATAAGCCAGTTTTGATATATAGCGCCATCTACAAAAAGCAAACCTTAAGAAATCCAAAGTCCAAACTTAGAAAACCAGATTAATCAGGGCTGATTTATTCACTTTACGTTGATATCTCTGTTTTATAAAAGAACCAATTGTACTACAGGCTTTCTTAAGTGGACATCTTCCAAAGTCTGTTAAAACTATTTGAGTTACAAAAATTGAATTTGTGTGGAATTTTTCAAAATAAGTCAGTGTGTCAAATGAACTGTGAGTTTCCAGTGAAATCTATCCATTTTGATACTGGATAGAAAACTACAAAATATTTAAAATGTTACTCAAGTTTATTATTTTAGGAATCCTGTTAAATATGAAGAAATTAGTAAATGTATAGTGAAGAAGTAGTTGATAGGACAGAAAGTGTGAAGGACATACCATTTTTTTCTTTTCGGGGGACATTAATGTTATTTTGGAAAACATTTAATGACTCTTACTATTTTAGTTTAGTAGCCATTATATCAGAGATACTAATTTTGGTTTTGTATGGTAGATTTACAGGGTACATAAGAAACTAGACTTTCCGGCAGAGAGTGACAAAGTAAATTGCTCAATTTTGGGAGGGGTTACATTGACCAATAAATGATTTTTTTCAAGTACCCAAATGGCACCCTTATGGCCTAACAGAATCAGTGACACTGTGCAGTGGCATTTAATTTCCTTTTCAAAGGCTGAGGACCAATAATAACAACTGTTGTAATTTTTCTAAATTAAAGTGGACTTTTACATAAATATAGTTTGTTATGTGACTCTTTAGAAATACAATGAAATGTTTTAACAAAATAAACTGTCTAAACTATACTTACGCTGTTTTATAAGAAAAATAAAGTGAAGAGCTGGTGAATTTCATTCATATCTCTAACTAGTTACTTTAGCCTCAGTAGCAGATTTTCTTTGACTTGCAAACTTAAGTAATGGCTGTATTTCTCTACTTTACTTAATTGTATACCATTTTTCTTTTTTGGTCTTTCATCTAATCTATGTCTCAGTCCCCTTTGAGATTGTTTTCTAAAACTATGTTTCTTTACTCTTTCAACTTTTCAATATTTTGTAAATTGCTTATTGGTTAATGTCCTGGCCCAATGCATTGTATAGCCTCATCTCCATGTACTTCTCAAGGCAAGCCTTGTACTTCAGGCAGACTTCTCGAGCCAGTATTGACTGATCTTAGCTTATGGCTCTCATAGTCTTCTGCCTGTCCAAATCTTGCGCATTCTTTACAGCTTAGAAGAATAGCCCCACTTAACTTTTCAGACCAAGCTAGCACACTTTTATCTCACATTTTGAAATTGTTGCTGCTACTCCCTAAACCTCTCTTTTGGTATCAAAGCTGTCATACTTTGTGCTGTCTGACAATATTCATAAACTCTTGTATTATTTACCTCACATCCTAGTCTTCACTTGGAAATGTCCCGAGAGCAAAAACCTATGTCTTCTACTTCTGAATCTGTATTGAATTCAATTCTACAGCATTTGCTTCTGTTTTAACAGTATTTTGCACGTATTGAAACCCTAAAAAACACATAGAATTCATTAAGTCATAGAATTTCAGAGATAGTTTATAGTACTGAGTCATAGAAATGTTGATTTTGACAAATATCTTCTTGAAATCATGGTATGCTTGGACAAGTCTTACTGCTATCCGTTTTATTTTGATTTCAGCAGTGTCTTTGTAATTGCTATTTACTTTGGTTCTTTTTAGAAAATAGCTTTTAAAAATCCTTAACATTTAGATATGTCATTATTTTACAGAGAGAATTTTCAAACACTTTGAATGGTACTATTTAATACATGGAAACTGATGATAAAACGTTAAATTGAAACTCTTTGTACCTGTGAACTGGGTTTTACTAAAAGCTGGAGTACTGTGATTATTGGTCCCTCTGTGCAGTAACTCCAAAATCTATGTTATACTCTCAGCAGTCCTGTTTATATATGTTATTGGTGTAACTATTACTCTGCTGGTAGTCTTTTCAGTGTATTGGGAAATGCAGTCCACCTCCTAAGGAAAAAAGGGAAAAAATAGTAGCACTTAGTACCATTATTCCCACAGAGCTTCAGAAATTGGCATAAAAGTTTTCATGTTAATCTCATAAATGCTGTTATTTTGAATTTATTTCATTTCAAAACAGTATTGAGGGTCTTTTAATGAAACAAAGAAGCTGAAACAAGGTCAACGTTACTGAAGAGGGAAGTGAGAATGGTGTTAGGAGTTTGTATTAAAGGAGATAGCTATGGTTAAAGGGAAAATCTGGGCTTCTAGTAACTTGTATTGATTTCCAAAACGAGAATCTTCTTTCCCCCAAGGGTTGGTAGGGTGTTTTGAGAGTTGTATGAAAAGTCAGACGTGATTGGGTTGCTATTATTTTCCTTTAGGAGAGCTATAGAAGATTTTTTGATGTACTATATCAGGAATAGGTTGTTGTGTATAGATTTGGAGGTTACTGATCACTATTATTCTGCCTGAGTCTTTTGCTTATATGAACCTTTAGTATATCTAGGGGTAAAAGGTGTCTTTTTTCTTAGCTATGAGGTCAGAGTTTTGACTAGTATTCTTTCAAAGTGTGTGAATTGTGGCCACTAGAGTTCTCCTGGAATCCCATCTTTGCTCAAAATCATAATTCTAGAAAAAGAACAGTAATTCAATAAGTACTCCAAGCTTCCAAGTAACCTTTAAAACAAACAAACAAACAAATAAATAATAATGATTGCTTAATTTTGTAAGGTGGTTTTTCTTGCTTCCTTTTTGAATGTTATTTACAGATGTATTTACTTATGCAAGCAGTGGATACATAATTCTGAATTGAGAGCTTAGGGAAAAAGCTAACATAATAAAGAATTAAAACCTTTTAGACAGAAAAACTTTTTTAGATAGTAAAAGAAAATTTGTAAATTTTAGGTTGACAACCATTATTTTGAAAAAAGCCTTGTATGTATACCTCCCTCTCCAAGTCCTTGAGTATTAGACTAAATATTTTGGTCTTGAGCTCTTTCTTACTAAGTTTTGACTAAGTCCATATTAGAGTCAGTTCACAGGGAAACATTTAATATCCTTAATATTATTATTTCTTACATTCATAATTTGTGTTAAATACCGTCCTCAGCCTGCTGTAGAAGCTTTGTGAACCCCTACTCTTAAGTATTTTCCCCTCCCTTTTAACGATATAGAATCTACTTTCACCAACCTGTGTTCTTTTCTCAAATCCTCCTACCTTTACTTCTTGGATACCACTTTTTTCCCTAGAATGTGGTCACAAGAGCATTGTGGTGGTAGGAGGGCTCTCCTGGGATCTTTGGAACCTGCCCTGGTTCAGCTTAGTAGCCTGAAATTGGTCTTGTGGCTTTTGAGGCTAGGCAGTGAGCAGTGTACTTGATGCTGGTGAGAGGCTGATGCTTGGGTTTTTTATAAGCTGTCATTTAAAGCTGTTTTCCCTGAGTAGGTTCAAACTTGGGTAAGTCAATTCATTTTTTGCTAATTTTATTTTTTTGCCCCACGTTTCCTCCCCTCCATCATTAAAATGGAGGTCTTGGTTGGTTGGTAATTGGACTTCATGATTTTACTGGATGATATCTTCTTTCTACATCTTTTTGCTTATTCTCTTTCTACATCTTTTTGCTTACTCATTTATTTTTTCCTTTTCTTCTTTTCCATTTTGAAAGAAAATTTAGAGAAATATTTTCTGTTCTTCTGCTACCAGCAGTAGTTTCTGTAGGCAGAAAGAACATTGCTGTCTGTAGTGTAGGACACTTGTACGGCATTTTAAAAACATTTATGTCTGTCATTGCAAAAGGACCTCACGGGAAAGTATGAGATTTAATTGTTGACATTCTAGAAGTCCATAAGATGAGGGTATTTTCCAGTGAAAGAATACCTGTGGTCTCTTTGAAGATAAGGCTGAAAAAGAATAGTATATGTATATGTTGTATAATTTGTATAATTTGCTGTATAATTTGGTTCTGAATTAAGTGACTTAGAGACTGTATAGATGTTCAGAGAAAGGAAAAAATTTATGTGCAGATTCCTTGTTTTCATCCAGAAAGGGCTACATTCTTGGGCTTATTATTTATAGTGCTGTATCTGTTTTAAAGAGTTGGTGCTCTATAAGTATTCATTAGATTGAAGTGAATATGTTTTTTTCCAAAGTTTTGGAAACCAATTATTATTTATCCCTGTTGGATAACTTGCTTCAAGAGAGTGTGTTATCAGACACATTTGGTTTTCAGTCTTAGGTCTTCCATTTATGTCCCTGTGACCATAATAGTGTGTTTATTCAGGATTAGCATACTAGCTCAAAAATTCTCATGTTCCTTGTTTACAGTTCAGAGAGTATAAGACAACAACTATTATTGGCATTTTTACAAGTCATCATATGGTCTTCCGTATACATCATCTGATTTAGTTCTCTAAGGTCCCTCGACTCCATGTTTCTTGCTGCTTCCAATTTGCCATGTTTTCTCTTCAAAAACATTACATTTTTCTTAAGTCAGAATTGCTGTTACTGTCAAATTAAACAGTTGGTTAAACATTTTTCCCACGTATTTTTTGCTTTTTGTTTATACCATTTCTTCCTCCCCTCCCCAACTGTCCCTCTTTCTGCATGCTGTATTTGGGGAATGAGTTCTGTAGGTTTGCTCTCAGATACATTTCTTTTTTCTTTTTTCCAGGCTTCTAACTGTAGCCTGTGTCCCGTTTACAGCACTCTTCATTGTCATCGTTTTTGTGCCATTCTTTAAATCATCTCTATTTCTGTTGTATCTACCAGTACTGCATATCATATTCAAGTTGTGAGAAAAAGAGTTTTATATTGGGGTAAAGATGGTTTTGTTTCCAGAACAGTCCTGATGATGGCCAGCATTTTCTTGGTCTTATATCGAGCATTGTTTTTTCAAAAAAATAAATGAATTTATATACAGTAAAATCTGCTTTTAAATGTACAATTCTGCAAGTTTTGACAAATGTATATAAACAAATGTATACTGTCAGAAATTTTACTGTTTTTTTAAAACTACCCCAACCACTGATCTGTTTTCTCTCTGTATGGTTTAGCCTTTTCTAGAAGGTCATGTAAATGGAATCATACAATCTTTTGAGTCTGGCTCTTATAAGTGTCAGTAGTTCATTCCTTTTTCTTGCTGATAATATTCCAGAGAATGGTCATACCACAGTTTATTTATTCACCAGATAAAGTATGTTTCGGTTGTTTACAGTTTCTAGCAATTATGAATAAAGCTGCTGTAAACTTTTGCCTACAAATTTTATGAACCTAAGTTTTCATTTCACATTGTTAAATATCTAGGAGTGGGCTTGTTAGGTTGTGTGGTAAGTTTAAACTTAACTCGTTAACATAAACTTTATAAGAAACAGCCAAATAGTTTTCCAAAGTGGTGGTGCCAGTTTGCATTCCCACCAGTGATATGTGAGCGTTCCAGTTGCTCTGTATTCTTGGCAGCACTTGGTATCGACAGGTTGTTTTCTTCCTGCCATCATTCTAATAGGTGTGTAGTGGTATATCTAGTTGTGGTTTGAGTGTGCATTGTCCTAGTTACTAATGATGTTGAGCATGCTTTTGTGAACTTATTTGCTATCTGTATATCTTCTTTGGTGAAGAGTCTTAACATCTTTTGTCCACTTTTAAAAAGTGTTTTTATTTCTTATTAATGAGCCTTGACAATTCTCTTTATATTGTCTGATCAAAAGTCTTTTATCAGATAAGCGATTGCAAATATTTTCTCCTACTTTGTGGTTTGCCTTTTCATTTATCAGTTTTTCTTTGATGGATTGTTCTGAGCATTAATTTAATACTATCCAAAAAGGGCTTTTACAAAGGGTGTCTGAGTGCATTAATGTAGAGGTATGGTTTTGATTATCTCTTTTTTTGTTTTCCCTCTGTTCTTTGACTTTACCTTTCTTCCCTCCATTTCCCCCCGCTCCTTACATACACACACACATACTTTCCGTATTTATTTTTAAATTAGGTTCTTCAGGGCAATACAGTAAATATCTATGCTCCAAAAAATCAATCCTGTTACACCAATGTTTAACAGACTTTGAAACAATGCAGCTGTGTAGAGGGAATGAATTCTGTTCTCTGTCAAAATTGTAAAGAACTGCTTGTTTTAACAGCTACTGAAGATGGAAGCATTTATGCCATGGCCATATAGCCTGTCAAAACTGGATATGTTCCTGTGTTTAAAATATTTGGAATTTTCCAAAAGTTACCATTTCCTCTTGATCTTTCCTAAAGAGTGTTTGGTTTCTGATTACGGTTAACCCCTACTTCATTGTTAAACTGTCTCTGAATAGACAGAATATCAGCCCATTTAGGTAAATGATTGAGTCATAAGTATTGGCATTCTATTTGAGAATGGCAGACATTTAGAGATGTATTAACTTATAATTACTTCAGATTTCTGTATATGTGGAATAGATTGGTTCTAGGGTCTGTAAAAACAGATTTTTATGGAAAGCTGAAGACAACAGCATATTCTATTCTTTTTGAAAAATGATAGATGATAATATATGTCAAGGTCCTCATTCTCCCTCATATTAAAGAGCTAAAATATATATACCCATCTAAAATGAATTAAATTTTATAAACATAATTTAATTTTTTTCTATGTAATCCTTTGCGTAAAGCTAACATTTTCATTGTAAATGCTCTCTCTGTAGAGACAGTTTTGTTATAAAGAAGCTAGTGTTAAAAACTGATAAGAGATTAAGATCAGGGTCATTTTATATAATAATGCAAAGTTATTAGCTAGGGTGGGTTTGGGTGTAGAATTTTAATCTTATCTTTAAAAAAGAACTTAATTTGGTCTTTTTTTAAAAAGTAGTTTTTGCTATTTAAGCAATGTGTTTGAACAAAGGACACATTGGGACCAGTCTTTTACAAATAACATTTTAAATGGCAGAGAAATTTTAGTCCTCTGTTTATGTGGAGATGAATGGTTTTGTGATATAACCCTGGCTTTTAAACAGATGTGTCGCAAGAAACTCTTTTGGTGGGATGAAATAACCGTGAACATAAAATCTTCCAATGACCTCTTTTAAAATCTCATGTACTGTAATTAACCACCCTTTAAATATAAGTGTTCTGTTTGTACTGCTAATTAAATTCATAGTTAAGACTTGTAGGACAGCATTTAATTTATGTGTTGTTTTGTCTTGGGACTTCAATAACTTGAAAGGTGACATGAGGGTATAAATAATGAATTTTATTAAAATATACCAGAAAAATAGGTGCAAAGTTTTCAGGTAATAATTAGCTAGTCTGAAAACTAAACATATGGCTAGAAGGGACAAATCAAAGTTCTTTATTTCCCTTGCTATTTACTTTAGTTTTATTTTAGGCTCTATGATTTACCCACTGATACCGATTTGACTTTGGAGACATTTAAACTGTACTAAAATTTGCTTGATTATTCTATGGTAGAATAGTTTGTTTAGGGTTAGCTGCGGATATACTATAAATAAAAAATGCTGCATTTGTTATAGTTAATTCAGAGTAGGGATAACTTCAATATATTTGTCTTAGAGTTTTTGTGTCCATTTCTCTCCTAAGGAATTGCAGCAAAATTTATAGTCTAGGAAGAGAAAGAGGAATATCAAAGATGGAACTAAGAGAAATAGGAATTACAGAATTAGGCAAGATGAAATGATCCACACACACAAAATATAATTTTACAGTAGGGTCTATATATTTGAAATGCAAATAAAATATAGAGTGATTAGCACAGTGTTGATTAGAAGGATTTGTCCTTTTCAGGCCAGCAGAGAAGGTATAAATATTTTAAGGAGAATAAGGCAAAGGGAATTTTTTTAAATTGAGGTGAATGGCATAACATAAAATAAACCATTTTAAAGTAAACGATCCAGCGGCAAATGCCCCTAGTACATTCACATTGTTGTGTAACCGCCACCTTATCTAATTTCAAAATGTTTTGTCACCCCAAAATGAAACTCTGTATCCATTGAAAAGTTGTTTCCCATTCACACTGCTGCGCGTCCCCCCAACCCACAATCCCATGTCCTTGGCAACCACCATTCTGTGTTCTGTCTCTTTGAATTTACCTATTCTGGATATTTCATGTAAACAGAATCATACAATATGTGACCTTTTGTGTCTTGTTTCTTTTACTTAGCACAATGTTTTCAAGGTGCCTCCATGTTGTGCATGTATCATTACATCATTTCTTTTTATGGCTGAATAATACTTCATTGTATGGATATACATTGTATGGATATACCGCAGTTTGCTTACCCATTCATCCATTGAGGAACATCTGGGTTGATTCTACCTTCTGCCTATTTTGAAAAGCTGCTATCAACATAAGAGGATACTTCAAAAAGTTTTTGGAAAAAATGAATTAAAAATAATACAGATCTGGCCGGCCTGGTGGCGCACTGGATAAGTGCGCCGCTTGGGAAGCGCGGCGGCGCTCCCGCCCATAATAATAATAATAATAATAATAATAATAATAATAATAATAATAATAATAATAATAATAATAATAATAATAATAATAATAATAATAATAATAATAATAATAATAATAATAATAATAATAATAATAATAATAATAATAATAATAATAATAATAATAATAATAATAATAATAATAATAATAATAATAATAATAATAATAATAATAATAATAATAATAATAATAATAATAATAATAATAATAATAATAATAATAATAATAATAATAATAATAATAATAATAATAATAATAATAATAATAATAATAATAATAATAATAATAATAATAATACAGATCTTTCCATGAACTTTCTGAAGACTGCTTATAAGTGTACATGTGTTTGATTACCTATTTACACTTCTTTTGGGTATATACCTAGGAGTGGGATTGCTGAGTTATGTGGTAATTCAATGCTTAACTTTTTGAGGAACTGCCACACTGTTTTCCACAGCAGCTGTGCTGTTTTACATTCCCACCAGCAATATACAAGGTTTCTAATATCTCCTTATGCTCACCAACACTCATTATTATTATTATTGTTGTTATTATTATTATTATTTTTAATTATAATATAGCCATCCTAGTGAGTGTGAAGTGGTATCTCATTGTGGTTTTGATTTAAATGGCCCTAATGACCAATGATGTTGAGCATCTTTTATGTGTTTCCTGGCCATCTGTATATCCTCTTTGGAGACATGTATGTTCAAGTCCTTGGCTCATTTTTTCATTGGTTTGTCTTTTTTGTTGTTGAGTTGTAATAGTTTTTTAAATGTATTCTGGATACTAGACCCTTATTAAATATATGATATGCAAATATTTTTTTTCAATTCTGTAGGCTGTCTTTTCATTTTCTTGATAATGTCCTTTGCACACTTTTAATTTTGATAAAGTCCAGTTTATCTACATTTTGTTGCTTTTGCCTTCTGTGCCAAATTCAAGGTTGTAAAGATTTACCACTATGTTTTATTCTGAGAGTTTTATGGTTTTAGTTTTTACATTTAGGTTGTTGATCTATTTTGAGTTAATTTTTTTGTATCTGATATGAGGTAGTGGCTCAACTTCATCTTTTTTGCATATCCTGTTGTCCCAGCACCATTTGTTACATAGGCCATTCTTTCCCCACTGAATGTTCTTGGCATCCTTCCTGAAAATCATTTGGCCATAGATATCTATTCTGGACTGTCCATTCTATTCTATTGGTCTACGTGTATATATTTTAAGGGCAGTACCCACTGTTTTGATTATGGTTTCTTTGAAGTAAGTTTTGAAATTGAGAAGTGTGAGTACTTAACTTTGTTTTTCTTTTTCAGTATTGTTATGGCTGTTTAGGGCCCCTTGCATTTTCATATGAATTTGAGGATTGGATCATCATTTCTATAAAAAGGGCCATTGGAATTTTGATAGGAATTGCATGGAATCTTCATATCACTTTGGGTAATATTGCCATTTTAACAATATTAAGTCTCCCAGTCCATGAACACTAGATGCTTTTCCATTTACTTAGGTCTTTAATTTTCTTCAACAGCGTTTTGTAGTTTTCAGTATATGGATCTTTGACCACCTTGGTTAAATTTATTTCTAGGTATTTTATTCTTTTGGATACTTTTGTAAATGGAATTGTTTTCTTTTGGACTGTTTATTGCTGGCACGTAGAAACACAACTGGTGTTTGTGTGCTGATTTTGTATCCTGGCAGATGAGGACATTTAAAATAAAATTTGAAGACTAGAATTTGATAGCCAAAATAATGTGGGAGAAATATATTTCAAGCAGAGGGAACTTATTGAGCAAGGCTTTATTAAACTACTTTCATGTGTGGGTAATAGGGGAAACAAAGATTTATAAAACATAGAAGCTACCATCAAAGAACTATATTAGGGAAAACAAGCACATATAATAACTCTAAAAGAAAACAGATTATGATGGGGTGTAGGGAGAAGGCCAAGAAGATGACTCTAATCTAGATGAATGATGTTCTCTGTTTTGTGAAAACAACTAGTCTTTTTAGTCATGCCGTCAAATATTTTCATAGTTAAATGAAGGAGTGAATGGTAAAATACCTCAAAAATAGGCAAAGCATTATAGAAATGTAAGGTGAAGTTATTTTTCCTATGCTGTGAGCTTTCATATGATCAATTTATGTAATAATCAACTAACAGGGAAACCATTTTGTGTATGGGGACTTTAAAGGGTTGGTTTTAAAGAGTTCATCTGCAGGAATTTGTGGCCTAATTGCTTCTTAGGAAAAAAAGATACTTATAACTATTAAATACATCTTTAGTATTGAGATATGTAGCGTTTGAAACTTTCTAGCCTTTATTTCTCCCTGGGCTTCCCCCCCCCCCCCCCCCCCCCCCATACACAAAATGGTTTCCCTCCCCCCCCCCCCCCCATACACAAAATGGTTTCCCTCCCCCCCCCCCCCCCATACACAAAATGGTTTCCCTCCCCCCCCCCCCCCCATACACAAAATGGTTTCCCTCCCCCCCCCCCCCCCATACACAAAATGGTTTCCCTCCCCCCCCCCCCCCCATACACAAAATGGTTTCCCTCCCCCCCCCCCCCCCATACACAAAATGGTTTCCCTCCCCCCCCCCCCCCCATACACAAAATGGTTTCCCTCCCCCCCCCCCCCCCATCCTCCTTTTAACACTTGGAACAATAGTTTCTATAACAATTTTTCATGGTCCATGTTTTTTAGGAGTACAGCTGTTAAGGCTATGTTACTGGTTCTTTGCTGACATAGAAAGATTAGTGTAATGATTTGTTTGTTCTTGCTACAGGGATGTTTACTGGGAGGAAAAAATAGATCAATTTTTTACAAGGGAGACATGGGCTATAAAATCATCTACCTATAGTCTTTCTAAATTCTAAGAATGCAGATAAAAATTATTATTGTAATTGTATGTTTAGTCTGAGAAGTATGAAAATACTTAGCTTTTATGTAGAAATAGTTCCATTTAAAAATAGTATGTTTCTACTTCTACTGACATGGAGATAACTATTCAGTTCCATTCAGTATCATGAAGGAAGTTAGCACACTTTGAGAAACTTTATATTAATAGATTGACTTTTATGTGATATATTAGTAGGATAAAAGTATGAAAAAAATAATTCCTTAGAAAGAGGATGGCAAATTTAAGTTCCCACTGTCTTTCACTGTTCAGCGTGTCCATAACAGATATCACAGGAATCATAGCCTCTCTGTTGGATTTTGGATATGGCTTTAGAAGATTTCTTAGCCTAGGGCTTCAGGCAGCATTTTGTATATCTTAGAGAATAAACAGTCCTCCCTCTTTGTCTGGGGAGGGTGGGTTTCAGCATCACCCTCAGATACCAAAATCCACAGATACTCAAGTCCCTGATATAAAATGGTGTAGTATTTGCATATAACTTATGCACATATCCCATATACATTAAACCATCTCTAGACTACTTATAATACCTAGTACATGCCTATTTGTCACTTCATTTGTGTGGTTTCCACCACAGTACTACTTGTAGTACTTGGTATGATGAAAATTCAAGTTTTGCTTTTTGGAAATTTGTGGAATTTTATTTCCTTCCTGAATAATTTTGATCCGAGTTTGGTTGAATCCATGGATGCTCAACCCACGGATATGGAGGCCGACTGTACGTTCCATGGACGTGGTTTTCTCCCCCCTCATGTTACTCGTCACTCTGTCCCCAGTGCTTGGAAGAGTGTCTGGCACATAGCAGAGGCTCAATAAATACCAAACAGATAAAGAATGAATATGTGTCTTAGCGTTTGTGAGGTATTCTGGCTTGAAGACTCTTAACTTTGGCTCCTTTGCTGAAGTATCAGAATCTGTTCCCCTTTAGGTGTTTGTTTGCGTGTTTTTATTAGCTTAGGTCAGCATAGTCTGTTTTCTGGTTTTGAATATTCTTGTATGTTCTTTGTACTGAGCATGGCTGATCTGGCCATGGGTCACACATATGGTTGACAGTTGTAGAGATATAAGTACATTTGATGGCTTAATCAGCATTAATTTCCCAATATATAATAGCTTAATTTTGTTGAATTTGCATTTACGATATTATAGACAGTGTGCTAATTACTGCAGTGTCAATGTCAATCATACAGCTGACAAAGCAAACATTTGAGGACCAACATCTGTGCCAGAACACCTTTAATTATAGTAGGCTTTGATCGTCTTAATTTTTCCCATATAAATTCATTATTTTGGAACCATTTAAATCTCTGAGAATAATAAACCATTCACTTTTTCAAAATCTGTGCCACATGAGGTATAAATGTCTTTTTCCATTCTTGCTTAAGTAAAGTTCTCTTATTTTTTTTAGATTGCTGTTAGGCAAAAATATTTTTCATAGAATCCCTTAGCTTAGGTAGATGCTTGTTTTAATTATCATTGATATTAAACTCTTAATATTAGTTTATCTAAGAGATACAAGTATTTTCCCGGTAGATGCCATTGTCAAGAGATTTTGTACTTGGAGGTTAGGAACATATTGTTGAATTTATTCAAAGATGGAGGCTAGGTGTCCCTAGTCCCCGACCTTTTAGGGCTATGTCTCACATTTTTGTATGGATTTCAGATTACTGTGTAGTAGAATACAGTTATTCTGTGCTAAGAAAGCATATTTTCAAAGCACATGTTTTCTGGGGAATATGTTTGTTACTGACTTAAAGGAGAAGAATGCACAGTTCACCTCTCAATTCTTTTAGAACTACCTTTGGGAGAATCTATGAGAAGGCACAGGCTTCTAATTGATATGTAATTGAATATGAATTTTGTCTTTTTGAGATAACTTAAACTAAAGCCATATTAACAAAACATCAAAACAAGTAGTTATAAAGTTCAGTGAGATTTATGATTTGGCATTTTAAAATACCACCTGATATTTTATATAGTGATTTTTCAAAATAACTATTTAAATAATTTTTATAAAAAACAAACTATGTCCTAACAATCTAAGAAAAAGATAAATACGATGTGTGTTTCATATTATATTTGTGATGCTTTGTAGTGGGTTTGAAATTACAACTGAAATCTTTTTTATACCCTTGGGAGAAGATAAATTGAGCAAATAAAGAGGGAAGTGTTTTTTTTTTTTTTTTTTTTTTAAAGGAGCAATGGTTTTCATTTGATGGTTACAGCAACTGTGATGGAATCCAGAACTCCGGTTTTGGCAGGCATTTTATGCAATTAAGGAGATTAAAAATGAAACTGATTTTCAAGTAGTTTTATGGCTAAATTATATTTACAATGTTTAATAGTTTATAAGGGTCAGTGTATTTATGAGATGTATCTGAAGGTCTTGTTGAGGCGTTAAAAACGTATACCCAGGAAAAAATTAGAAGACAGTGCAGCAGATTACATAATCAAGTGTGCTTTAATTGTGTAGGTAAAACCATAATTACCTTAGAATTTTAGATAAGGAAGGTATCAGGGTTGGCTGTTGTTATTGTTGGTATTGATATTTGTAAGGTGTGGACAGTGTGTAGCTTAGTAGAAAGAGAGCATACAGATAAACAACCAGAGGCTAGTCCAAGTTGTACCATTAAGGATATGTATGAATTTGGCCAAATCACCTAACTTTGTAAATCCTTAGTTTTTTCATTTTTGAAATGAGTATATGTGGTCATTTTGATTTCTAAGATCTCTTCCCTCCTTTATGCTAAATAAGATTTACCAGATTAAAAAATTTTTTCTTAGAGAACAAAGTTGGCTTATAAATGTAATGTTTGAGGATGGTTAAAGTTCCTTCAAACACCTAAGGAGCTTGGTTTTCCTAAATATGTTTCTTAAATATGGTGACAGACTGTCACTGTGATATGACTTTAAGCTAGATTGCTGTAGATACTTAAAAAAAAATGTTTTTAAAGTAAAACTTTAGTTTACATTAATCATTTGGATCTAACAACTTAATAATTTTAGATTAGGAAAAATTTGAAGCTCTCAAAAGTAATGCATCATTAAATATGAGAATGCATTAAAGTGTAGGGTGGTTTGAGTTATCTGTTTTACTGCTACAAAGTAGTAGCAAAATAAGCTCTTATGGGTTTTATTTGCTGTAAATGCTTCATCTCTAAAGGATGGCCAGATTGAATCAGAAGCAAAGTCAAGATTTTGTCTAGTCAGCCTGTTTTATCTATGACAATGTTTTGCAAATGGGGGGTGTGACCTGTGAGTGGGTTGTAAAATTAATTTAGTGGGTCATGACCAGCATTAAGAAAAATGCAGTAGAAGAGAATAGAAACGATGAGAGTATATTACATGTAGTAAAAATAATTACTTTTTCATGAAACTTTGGTTTCAATTATTGTGTATATTGGTTCACGATGTAAAATGTATTTCTTAACTGCATTTGTCTATACTCTGGGCATTTAGCACAGTTCACAGTGCATTCACGGTAATAGGCAATTAATGTTTAACTGCACAAAACTTAATTTAGTAAACTTATGTAGGGGAAAAATGCAAAATAATTTCAGAAAAGTTATCTAACACAAAATGGGATTAGGAAAATTGATAGAATTTACATAGTCGTGTTGGGATTGTTTTGTTACCTGCCTGTGATCTTCTTGGGTGTAGGGACTGTTTTGTTTATCTTTATATCAGTGTGCATGGTGAAAGAGCCTTACTTTTAAGCGTCAGAAATATCTGGGTTTCAATTTTGTCTCTTGATCCATGTGGACTCGGAGACATTGGGCAAGTTTTTACAGCACTCTGAGCTTCAGCTTATTTAAAAAGGAGATTAAGAGATCACTTATAAACATCTAGTAGTTTGCCTGGAACATAGTAGATTGCTTAATAAACATTTGTTAATTAAAAGGGTATAAAAACATAGTCAAATACTAGTGATTATTTTAAAACACTGTTTTGAGTATCCTGGAAAAAGTATGAAGTGTTAGATTACTAGCATCACATGCATAGGTAGAAATACCTTATGACCTCTTGAAAAATTGAAAGAAGCAATAATTACAGAAGATAGCTTTCTTTTTAAAAAAAAAAATCAAGTATTTCCCAGTTAAGAAAGCTTAATATGCAATATATGTGAACTAGAAATTGAATTAAAATCAAATCAGAGCTACTTGTAAAAGTTAAAAAAGAAGTGAGATTAACCCTCTCAAGTCAAAAAACCCAAATAAAGATTTATTACTCATCCCTGGAATTGGTTGATATTCATGTATAAATTACATCCTCAAGGATGAGAAAATAGAAATATGTTTAAGTGGAATCTTTGTCTAAATTTTCTTTTAAAATCTGAAATAGACAAAACTGTTGAAAGAATAGAATATTATGGGCTTAATTAGCAAAGAAGTACAGTCAATCACTTGATACAATGGTGTTTACCCAAGAGCTTTGAGAAAATTAATAGGTAGAGTAATGGAGTTGTTCGTTAGAATGTATAACCTGTTATCCTTTCTACCAGTTATGTTTATAGAAGAGAGGTTGTCAGTATATGCTCCATCACAAGAAAGTTTGTAGAGGATACACGGAAAATCATGTTTCAACTGTTGTTATATTTTAATATTTAGGAGTTTAGAATAAAAAAAATCCTTGAATCTGGTTTTATAAAAGAAAAACGTGACTGGTACACTGGAATTATTTTAGGGGATTATAGAGTATGTTGGTGAGAAAGTGAAAGTAATTATGTAAACGTTATAAAACCTATCAAGGTTCTAGTTTAAAAAGCATAACATTTTTTGTTACCATAGGATGGAGGAGACATTGTTTATTAGTGGAGTCACATTGGCTTAAAAACAGTAAGTAAACGTTGGTTGTCAGCTGTCACTTCTTTAGAGGGAAAAGTGTTTTTTGCGGATCCCCAAATTGAGACTAATTTCATTTGGCATTTTTATAAGTGGTGTAAAAGAAGGTGTCTATAGTCAATTTTTAGTTCTTTTGGGTAGTGAAATACCCCAGGAAAAAACCTAACTGCAAGTAATGAATGAGCAAAAAACTGAGAGAACTCGTGGGATAGTTTTCAGTGGTATATTTAGGGAAAAGTCAAATGAATTACATCTATTAACTGAGGACTCCTGAATTTAGTTATAACCAGGAGAAGAATCTATAAACTATTACAGATGATTCTCTACAGATATTGTGCTAAGAAGACCAATAATATGCTAGGCATTCTTTGGAAGTGTATGGGAACAATATGTTATCTTGCCATTTTCAAAATCATGCCTTGTACATACCCTAGATAAATGCCATATGTTGATCTGTTAAATAACAATAATGAAGTGTCTGGATATATAGCAGTTTGCTAAAAAAATACTTATTCCTTAGAGCTGTTAATACCGACAAAGAGGAGGAGGAGGATGTAATTGAGGTTACTAAAATGTGTCCTTGGATAAATTCCTCAAATTCCATCATGCTGGAATTGAAGGTGGGGTAAGACTGCTTCTAGGAGTTTTTTAAAAGTCAATTTTAGCATAAATGAAAGAGCTCCCTTATATATTAGCGAGTAACATGGAAATTAGTATGAGACTGAAAATAATTTTCATGAAAATTAGATTCACAGATGATACATATATAATAAAATAAAGAAACTTTGAGGTATTTAGAATATTTTTTTTCCCATTTGAAAAACGACATGATCTTCCCTAATGTCAGACAGAATTCAGGATTTGATGGAATGTTGGCTTGACTGCAAAGGCACTTTATGAGTTAAAACTTGGGAAGTAGAGTTCCTTGTGACTGGATACCACTCAGTGTATAGTGGGGTTATCAGTATCTTTTATCCATTAAAGAAGTTCCCTTCTGTACCTGGTTTGCTAATAGTTTTTTCTTCTTCTCTTATTTATGTCTATTTCATGGTCATACAGTTTTGCTTATTTTATCTGTTAGGGGATCTCAGGTAAAAATTCACATTTAATGGTTATTATAGGTTTTTAATTTATTCTTGATGCTTTTGTTTTTTTGGCTGCTGACCTGTATGAGGATCTGAATCCTTGACCTTGGTGTTATGAACACCGTGGTCTAACCAACTGATCTAAGTGGTCAGCGCCTCTTGAGGCAGTTTTGGTAGATTTTTAAATATTGGCGTAAAGTTGTTCATAGTATTCTTATTTTGATTAAATCTCCGCTGTGTCTGTAGCTGTGATTATGTCCTCCTGAGTTCTTTTTGCAGCTGTTTTCTTGCTTGATTTTCTTGACATCCCATTTTTAAAGTAGGGACTGTACTATTTGTTATTCATCATCTTACCTCCAATATAGTAATACTCATATATAACAGGCCTCAGTGAACTTCTGTTGAACTGAACTGAGCTTGATTTTTTATCTTTCTATGTCTCTGGCCAATCCTCTGTGTCCGTTGGTAGATTTTCTTCCCTCTTTCCTCCATCCCTGACAAGCAGTTTTTTCCTCTCTTCTACGCCAGTATGCTTTTATTAGTGATCTTATTCAAGCCAAGCTTAGATGCCATCATCTGAGCTATTATATAGATAGCTTTCAATTTTATAAGTCTAACCCGATCTTTCTAAGCTCTAACTGCTTGCTTGACATTTGTCCCTGGGTATCTTGTTTTCTCCTTCAGTGCAGCACAACCAAAGTGAAACTCATTACTTCCTCCACCCAAACCAGTTCTCCCTGCAGATTTCTTGGTCTCTGTTAATTGGCACTTCCACTCATCTAGGCTCAAAATATCAGTCATTTTGACCCTTGCTTCTCTCTTACCTTCTACTTGTGCTCTCTCTTCACTCGCTCTCCTATATGTGTATGTGACAACGCTTTCTATCCCTTCAGCCACCACCTATATTCAGACCCCCAGTACTTCGTACCCAGACTATTGTAACACCTCCCTGTCTTTTTGGCCGAGACCGGTTCATCTTCCATATTGAAATATGATTAATCTTTCTATAAAGCACAAAATTGTACCACTCTTTAGCCCCAAATTTCTTAGTTCTCCCCACAGCTTGCTAAAATAAGACCAAGCTTAGCTTTTCTAGGTCTTCTGTAATAAAGCCAAACATACATATCTATGTTTGTCTTTCCTTTACTGCCTTATGGTACCTGCATTCCAGCTTAAGTATTTTCTTGCTCTCCTGCTTGCTTAAGTTTTTGATCAGCTGTTTGCTCTTCAGGGAATACCATTTCCCTGATCTCTGCCCATTGAAAGGAATTTTGTCAAGGGTAATGTCTTATATTCTCTGCTAGGCTTTATGACTTATAGAACACTTTTCTTTGTTCTTTTTAGGGCTCTTATCTCACTTTGTATTTTAGCCATTTTTGTACTTGCTTAAATATCTCAGATTATAAGCTCCTAGGGGGTAGGAACTATTTCTTACTCAGTTTTTGCTTTTTATTGCCTCAGCAATTAGCACAGACAGGAAATATTGATTCAAGATAATTAAAATGACTACAGTTCCTTCTAGTTTCCTTCAGTGAAACTTCCTACACTTTCTTCCTAAGAAGATTAACTACTCCAATGCAAATTAACAATGTAGCAACACAGTAAATTTATCTATACTGGAGATGTAGCTGCAGCTATACAAGTCATGTGCCCGAGGTGATTAGTGCTACTTTTCTAACAGGTGCTATCTTTATGGCATGATAAGGCTTTGCTTGAAGTGAGTCCGGAGACATCACAGGAGAAGCATTGATTGATTCTGCTTTAGCAGGGCTAGTTTATATCTTTTTTCCCTTTTTTTTTTCCTTTTAAGTAAAAGATTTCAATAACTCATGATAATATTTTATATTTTAAGATAGAAGTGAAGTGTATGAATTTAGTATAGATTTATAAATATAAGAAGTAAATCCCACTGTCTTTGTTCCTTAACCTGTAGAATGAAGACGATTCAAAGAGAACAGATTACATTTTATTCACATTAAAGAAAACCATTTTAGGCCAATTTAATGTGAATCTGCCAGTATGTTTTACACTGATGGTATTGGCAGTAATGAAAGTAATGCCTTTGTAGTTAAAAAGTCATGATTAACTTGTCCATTAGTTTGTAGGCAAACCAAATTTAAGAAATTCCATCATGATAAAAAATTGGGGGATATAGGGAACTGATGCACATGGAAACTTTATTAAGCAGTAAATTGGCTACCATTTATGTAAAGTCTAATCAACCTAACAGCTTGAGTGCAGAGATGGACTTGTTAGCCTAGTCTTGGTTCAGCAACTTCCACTCCTCCCTACCTGTTTTTCACAGGTATTTTTTGAGTTTTTGATATCATCTGTGTGACCAGTACCAGCAATGCAGTGGAGAATGATAGAGACCCAGAAGCTGCCTCCTAGAACTTCCACCCCAGTGGGCCTTTGGATATGTGTGATAAACAATGTTCCTTATTTTGTAAAAGAAAATAATTTATGATAATGTTTATCTTTTTAAAGGAAAAAGGCAGGCAGCCGAAGTTCAGATTGATAATCATTTTAATAATAATCAGGAATTTAAGCTTTAGCAGATATAAAAGTACTGTGCTCAGTGCAGACACAGGCCTTAATCTGTGTCTCAATTTGCTTATCTCTGTCAATAGGGATGTTGCAAGAAGGAGTAATTAATGTTTAGCAAGCACCTTGATATTTACACCCAGTAGCTGTAAACAGTTATTAAAAAGCCATTGCACAGGTCAGAATGGCAGGTTCAGTGGCTTGGCCAGTGCAGGGCCAGAAAAGCAGAGGCTTTTGCAGCTTTGAAGAAGGAGATCCATGTGAAAATGTTCTACTGGTGATGAAATATTTTACTGTTAAACACTTAGAGGTAGGATTCTGTCTGTAGATTTCTATACATCTCAAAACATCACAAGAAACCCATGTAAGTTCTGGTTATGAACACCAGCAAGCTGATTATTTCTTTATTAGAGTAGTAGTAGAAGACAATACTGTAGATTCTATTCCGTGTAGTAAAGCTAACTCCTCCCTCATAAGGGAAGGATCATTTCATGAGAAAACAGCAAGCTCTGCAGTTCTTTGTATTTGGACACGAGAAGTGGGAATTGGGTGGCAGCTGCACTTTGGTGTGGCGGGGAGATGATTGGACATGGAACCCTGGTGTCCTCACTGTCTTTGGCTTCAGATCTGCTTCTACTAGTTGGCCACATGAACTTGGAGTCACTTTTCTCTCTATCCTTTGGCATTGTTTTACCTTAGGCAAATTACATGGCATCTTTTTGTCTTAATTACTAAAAATTTTGAGGGTGCTGGACTACTAGATGTTCTTTCAAGTCATGTTCAATTTTTAAAAAATCTGTGATTTGGAGAGCAGTAGTAGAAAATACTAGGCAAAATAAGTTGGCAAGAAAGATTTAATGCTTGTGCTGCATTTAGGATTTTATAGCTAAAACATTTAAATTATGGGTGATTCATCATTTTAATAGCATTTTACAAGGTACTTGGAATGGGTCCAAGCATTATATATATTTCTAGAAGTCAAGGTTTTGTTGCTGCTAATTGTTTTTGTAGCCTCCTCCCCCCTTGTAAAGAGAGAAGGTAGTACACATTGGGTCAGTAGTTGGGTGGATATGCTCTTAATCCTCTAGAAAAAAATTACACCAAGTATACCTCTTTAAAAATACTTTGAAATTTTATCTGGTTGAAAAAGTACATTTCTAAATTGAAGACAACTCTGACCAGAGAAAAACTTTCTAAGTTTTGTGTGGCACGTTTACAAATTTTTAGAAAAATAATTGCCTGTAACGGTCTTGTGGGCGATTATCCCTGTCCCTCTGTATGTCACACAGTGCCAGTGTGCCCCTGGGAAGTAACCATATTGCATTATTGTGATCCTTTGGAGTTATATGAAATAATAATTTAATTTTTCAGATGTAGTTAATATACAACCCCTGTTTCCTAACTATTCACATATATGGCATGGAAATCTTAAATGTTTCCAGGTGTGATTGAAGAACTTGCACATTAAATTACTCTTGGGTTATTTTGGCCGCTGTAACTTGCTTCAAAACTGCAGTTTTGCCTCAGCAGTTGAAGAGTATGTTAACATTAACTCCACATCTTACATCAAATAAATTAACTGCCTTTTTGAGACAGTTGTTTGTTTATTTTTGTAATACAATTTAGAACTATGTTTTGTCTTTTGAATGCTTGAAGTTTGTTAATAAGCAGGCCTTGATTTACACAATCCTCACTTTTTTGGTAAGATGGTTACTGTAGCTGGGGAGGTTTTTCCCATTCTGTCTCCTGCTTTTGGAATCTTTCCTCCCCTTGGTCCTGCTTTTATCCCTGCCCTGTTCTTGAAAGAAGTCATCTATCTGTCTCCTCCACTCCACAGCTTATCCCAGATCCTGGAATGGAGTCTTGTTTTTCTCCAAAAAAACGACTCACTATTAATCAGTCCATGAGAGGGCCCAATATTCTGTTACTGTTGTTGTTAGCAGTAAAAATCGTTAGAGATCTAGAGGGTTTGTCACTAAACTAATGGAGGCATAAGAGAGGCTGTGTTCTATTTTGCAGTGGGCCAGAGGATGAGTGAAGTCCTGAGCAAAGTAGCAAGGGAGGTGAGTTGAAAGAGAGGCAGAAGGCTGGCCCTGCACTGGTTCAGCTCTGCCAGCCAAGGCCCCGGCACTCACTGTTCCTCACCCATGGCTGTCTTCTCAAGCTCAGTACTGCCCTCAAACTTCCAGTCCCCATCCTGGTCTTCAGCCATTCTCAAACCTTCCCCATCTCTCCCAGCCCTGTAACCTCTCCCTACAACATTTCCTGCTTCCCAAGTGTGCCTCCATTCTGGCTGGATGGAACCCTACCTCATTCAGTGGAGACACTATCCCAATTGCAGCGAGGTGGAGGGTAGATGGATTCCTGACACCCCTAATTGAGATTCTGGGTTTTCCCATGGGAATGTTTTTACTCATGCTGGTTGGCTTTTGCAGAACTGTAAGTATACTCTTGTGCTATACACATAGAATATATGGATTTTATTGCTGGTCTGGGGCAACCTAATAACCATTTATAGCATTGTTCTATGAGAGTGTCCCAATTCCAAATAGTCAACCTGAAATGGTTGTATTCTCCCATTGAACTCCTGTTGAATGTCATCTCTACTGCTTTTCTTTAACTCTGAATTAGAATGAAATCTTCAAGTAGGACTCAGATTCTTAATGAAAGAGAAGATAGGGATCTTTTTGCCCCTAGAATTTTAAGTTGGTCATCCATTTTAAAATACTGCAAATCATTGCTAGTTACATGGGTTTCAGATCACCTTTGAAATGGTAATGGTATGGAAAGTTTCATCCATTATTTTAGTTTTTTTTGTGACTTTCTAGGAAGGATGTTATGTATGACAGAACGGAACTTGAGACCAGAAAAGGCATAAGTAGAAATTTTACACTGATTTCATTTATAAAAACATAAATTTTAAAGGAATGTTGACCTAAGGCATTGAATAAAATTCAGTTCTACTAGTGGCTTTTTCCCTTGAAAGTTGTTTACTAACCGATAGAGTTATAACTGTAGGTACTTGCTAATGTATTTGCAGTGACTGTTGAAATAATTCAAATTTATTGACCATTAGAGGGTACTAAATATTTATCTCTCCTGCTTAGTGCCTGTAGTGAAATAGAATATAAGTTAATGGTTAATAGCTTATTGGCTGTCATTGCTGAAATACTATCTTCATGTAGTCTGTCTAGTGGCATCATTTATATTTTGTATGTGTTAAACTGCATTTTTGGAATCCACCCTACATAAATTCTGCTGCTTGGCTAAAAAATATTCCAGTAGAGATTTTCTAGCTATATAGGGGTGTGTGTGTGTGTTTTTAACTGCAAAAGGAGAAAGTACCTAAGTTGTGGGCTAGGGAAAAACCTTCTTTTAAAAACATCAAATGGAATAAAATAATAATGTATCAATATTATAATGTGTATTCTGGCACACCCACAGTTCCTTCCAGAATGTCAAAGTTGGCAGGAATTCAGCATATGAGAATCTATGGCGAGCGTGTTAGGTAGTATTAGGATGACCAAATGAAAAATGTGTTTGTAGGTGTAGAATCAGAGAAAGAAGCTAAATTATTTTGGTTTCCTTCAAAGTAATGGTAATGCAGTATTGAACTAAAAGTGCCTTAACATGAAAGTAATTTTATATGAATTGGTATAAACATTAGGAAGAATACAAAACATTTTTATGTTCTAAGTGAAGGGAATAAATTAAGAATTATTTTGAATTTTCTGAAAACTTCAAAATTGACTTGCAAAAGCTAATTAGTAAGAGAAGCTTTGATTTTCTTCTACAAGTCCTGAAGGGTTTTAGGTTTTTTTTCTGTTTTGTTTTCTATTCCATTAAGTTTTCAAGATCCTGAAATTGACTTCATTGGTGTGGTTACTTTAAAAAAATCCAGATATTTTGAATTTTAAGACTACAAGGAAGTTAATTTAATGTCATTTATTTGTCAAAACAGCTCAGTCATTTAGAAATGGTTGGTTGGCTAAATAATTACTTATGCATATGATACAATTTCATGTGAAGTATTAGGTATTTTATTGAGTTTTGTAGTAAATATAACAACAAACTTTTAAAAGTACTTCAAATCCTAGCAACATTTCAAAAAAGTACTAAATAGAAGCATTCGTGAGTAATATCTGTTTTCTTACCTTTGTTAAAACAAAATTCTTTAGTAATTAACAAAGCAATTAAGGCACTTTTTTTTCTGGGTCTGTATCATTGCAAGACAGTTTTACTGACTTTTTAGTTATGGATAATTAAAGCTGCGGTTATGCATGTGTATATTGAGCACTGAACACATTTAAAAATTGGTTGAGGTCCCAGGACTGCCTGGATGGTGCCTTTTTGTAGGGTTGGCCATTTTTACAGAACTTAAAACTACCTATTTATTTCTTTTACAGAAACTTGCGTTGTGCTTACCATGGGCCACACATTGCTCTAAGTGCTTTATTATTATTAAGTCACTGACTTAAAACCTGGTAGTAACACCATGAAGTGGGTATGATTATTTTCCCTATTTTACAGATGGCACACAGAGGTTAGGTAGCTTGCCTAAGGTCCCACAGCTAGTGTGCAGAGAGGCACTGTTTGAATCTCAGCAGTCTGCCTCCACGCATCTTTTATCTTAACCACCGTCCTTTGCCGCATATCCAGAAAGATCTCTCTTGGAAAGTCTAGTCCACATTCTTTCCTTTGTCAAATCCCTTCCTCCCAAACCTCTCTCTGACCAGACAGGGAACTCTGGGAGGGATGTGTTGACAGGAGTAACTTATCATAGTCTTGCTTTTCTTGATGTTTGGCTGTGAGTGACCCTGATCTGGCTTTGTGGACAGCCCTTCTCAAGTCCTCATTCTGCAGTAGAGACTTTTCTGTATCCAGAACAAATTCTGCCCTCTCAACCTCCAGAGCTGGGGCTAAGAATGAGACCTGTGTTCAAATTCATGAGAGAAACTAGGCATGGGCAAGAAAGGAAGAGGGCACTGTTGCCTGATAGAAAATATGAACCCCAAATTGAACATCGCAAGTGCCAGTGCTGAAAGAGCTGCTTTTCTCAAGGATAGCTTTTCTAACATGCTCCAGGACAAGCAATAGCAGGGACTTTTTTTTATTTGATTGTGATTGGTGATTCTCCTAAGCAGTGTCAGGGAGGCCAGTATGAGAGAGAGACAGAGAATGAATGAATGAATGAATGTGTGTATTTACATGTGTGTACACGCTCATAGGCATTACTCTATATTCAGTCCATACCAGGTATTCAAAAATATTAGAGTTCTCGTTAGCATGAGTCTATTTTGTGAGTGGCTCCTGGTCTATGTCATCTTTGTACATGTAAATCTGTCTCTATCAGATGATACATGTTACGGGCACTTGTTGTCTCTCATTTTCAGCTGCGCTGGTAGATGATTTTCTTTCCTTTAGAGGTGCCCTTGTCCTCTCTCTTCTTCACACAGCCCCTCCAGAGTGACTTTTGAGTTACCTCAAAACAAATCCTCCAGTGGTACACCTGTGTTCACAATAGCCAAAAGGTGGAAGCAGCTCAGGTGTTGTTCATCAGGGATGAATGGATGAGCAGAATGCGGTATGTACATGTAATGGGGCATTATCAGCCTTAAAAAAGGAAGGAAATTCTTACACACGTTACAACATGGATGAACTGGCTAAGTGAAATAGCCAGTCACAGAAAGACAAATATTGTATATTCTACTCTTTGGTTAGACTAAATTCATCGAGACAGAAAGTAGAATGGTGGTTGCCAAAGGGGCAGGGGGCAGGAGGGAATGGGGAGCTGTTTGGAGCTTTGGTTTTGCAGGATGGAAAACAGTTCTGGAGATTGGTTGCACAACAGTACAAATGTACTTAACCGTACTGAATGTACATTTAAAAATGGCTTATGTTCTGTGTTTTTTTACCACAATTAGAAAACAAAATACCCAAGCCCTTCAGATTTGGTGTAAAGTCTGTTCAGCTGTTTTAGCGTATTGCTTCAATTGACAAACAGACTTACTGGTAGCAGCTGTCTCTACCATGGTTGCGCACAGTCAGACAGCCCTGCTTTCTAGATAACTGACATTGCAGTGTCTGTGTGGATGTTTTTAAATCAATTCAGAAAAAGGTTATTGTGGAAGTTGAAGAAAGGCGAAAGCAAGTATGGGGAGAAAGTGTGAACAGAGATCATGAGAATAGGAATAAGTGGAACATGTCTAGGGCAACTGAGAAAACCATCATGGTTTAGGTAGGTAGAGATAATTGATCTGACTGGAGCAGAATGAATATTACTCAGTGCCATTAACAGTCTCCATTATTTTTTCAGTCTCTACTTTTTGATAATCCAAGTTTTGTCATTTTGCTTATATTTTATTTCTCACTGGATAGAGTATACCGGGTAGATTATTTGATGGCTTCTGTCAAAGAGGTAGATGCATTCCATTTATTTATTTATTATAACTGGTATTTATTATATCTTGTATTTCAAGGAAGGGACTGTGTTATGAGTTTAGGATTGATGTAAAGATCAAGACAGAACCTCTCGTGCATAAGAGATTCATTTGTGAATAGGCAAGATCAGATGTGTCGACCAATATAACAAAAATATAAGACAGAGTCTGATAAGCAGTATAAAGAACGTTTTGTGGAAACATAGAGAAGTCTGATTCTCAGAGGTGACATCAGGTGAGGTTCCTGAAAGAAGTAGGAGCAGAACTTTGAAAGATGGGAAGTATGCTAATCGGTAGAGATAATGGGGGTGAGCACATGGCAAATCTCTGCTAGGAAAGGCAAAGAGCTCAGTGTCATCAGAGAATGGGATGCATGCTGGTCCTAAGAATAAGGCAGCAATGGTAGTTTGGGGCCAGGTTATGGAGAATTTTGGATGTCATGTTAAAGAGTTTGAAGTTAATTATACAAGGAATGGGGAACTGTTGAAAGTTTTCAGGTGTGGGAATGACTGTGGTGACACCATCAGAGGCCAAGCCGACAAATGTGTTAGGAAACACAAGGGCTGACTTGGTCTGATTTGTGATTGTTTAATTAGAGGCTGATTTGGTTCTTTGGTGTCCACCTGAAGTAGGACATTAGCTTGGATAAATAAATGAGGATACACAGTGGGCCTTAAAAGTTAGGCAGAGGTGTTAAGAATTCCGTTCACAATGTAGAGCCATTGAAAAAGTTTTGAGCAGAGTTTGATGTGACAAAAGCTATTTTAAAGATAAGTTAGGCAGCAGTGTGTAGAATGAATGGTATAGATAAGAGAGACTAGTTAGCTAAAAGGCTATTAAAGGATGAAAGCATAGAGACCTGGACTATGTAGTAGCAGCAGAAACAAAAAGAGGAGAAGATTGACATGAAGTAGAGGAAATGGCAAAAGGAAGGAGGAAAATGAACAATTAGTAAGCATATTTTATGTGCAAAGCATTTATTGCATGACAGTGTAACTGGCCAGTGATACTCAGTTTTAGAAAATAGGTATGCCATATTGCTCAGGCAAGCATTGTGTTGTCGTGAAACAGCCTGGGTGAGGAATCTTGGCTAGAGCAAGTTGTGGAGGGTCCTGGATGGCTTTCAGGACTGTTAAATTGACAAGTGCCATCAGTGTGTACTGGCTTTGTTGGGTGCGTCCACAGATGCGCGTAGGCCAGTGGTTCTTAAACTTCCATGCCTTGGCATGCTGGTAAACTGCAAACCCTGTGAAATTTTGAAAGTTTGTGTACACTTTTTGCTGCCGATGGGTGGTATTCATGGTGTCTAGCAAGTGTCTGAAAGAGAATCTAACAGTGTGGTTATTCACGGTGGTGGTGGAGCAAGGGAGTGACTGCTGTTACTGAGTAAGAGGCTTAATCTCTCAGGCCAGTGCTCAGGACTGCCTGATGCTGGCAGAGCTCAGGAAACCTTTCTATTCTGATAGCAGTGCAGAGCTGACAGGGGTCTGGACTGCTGCAGCTGCAGGGTGATTTGATGGCACCGCACCCTAAGGTATGCATCGTTGTAATAATGAATGCTTCTGACAATTCTGGACTTGGTTCAGTTTAGATTTGAGTTTTTTAATTCATTTTAGTCCGCCAATAAAAAAGTCCAGTCTTTGAATGTGCCCTGCAAGCATTTGGAAAAGACCGGTCCAGCAGCTCTTTGATAAATCTGCAACCAAATATTGGGATGGATGAAGGTGGGGTGAAAAGAGAATGGAATTTGGAATATGAAGCCCTTAGGTTTGAAGCCTTACTTTGCCTCTAGCAGGAAGACCCTAGGCAAGTTACTTCAACACTGTTTTCTCAGTTTCTTTGAAAAATGGAGGTAATAATATTTACCTTTCAGGCCTGCTCAGATAACTTGAGTTAATGACTGTAAAGTGTAGGCACTGTATTCTGTGGACAGAAATAATTTATTCCCTGTCTGCACTGTGTGATGACTTCAGTGCTTTTACTCCTCTCTGTATTAAGCAACCACATCCCAGCTTTCGTAAAAACATGTGTTTCTCTGAACTGTGGACTCCTGGAGTTTGATCTTTATTGATTAAATAGGCTTAGAGTAGTCAGGGTAAGAAATAAGAAAGCAAGTGTTTGGTCACTTGTGGGTTATTTTAACTGGGAAAAAATGTGATATAAGCATCAAAATTTGCTGTTAAATTCTATTTAAATTGTAAGACACCTTACATTCATACACATTATAAAGTGTGTTTAAAAAAAAAAGGTTCTGGGGCCGGCCCGGTGGCGCACTGCTATAGTGCGCCGCTTGGGAAGCGCGGTGGCGCTCCCGTCGAGGGTTCGGATCCCACATACAGACCGGTTCCCGCTCACTGGCTGAGCGAGGCGCTGGAGCAACGCCGAGGGTTGCGATCCCGTTGCCGGTCCCAGTCCGGTGCGGGGGCGACACTGAGGGTTGTGATCCGTTGCCGGACACGGAAAAAGACAAAAAGGAAAAAAAAAAAAAGGTTCTGCTCCCCTGCTAAACAACAACAACAAAACTTATGACTGAAGTAGTTAAAGGGATTTTTCTGTCAACTTCTGCAGAAAAAGACCCATTTTTCTATTTAGAATTAGGAATAAGTTGGGGGAAACATTGTAGACCAACATTCTTGAAGTAGACTCAAATATAATCATATTATAATACATTGTAGTATCGTGGAACCTATTCAAATGTAGTCGCTTTCTTTTAATTATTAAGCATAGTTTTAAACTTGCTTTCAAATGTAGCCATTTTAATTCATGGTGGGTTAAACTTGGCACAGATATTCTCTGCTCAAACACAAGTGTAGTCATTTTTCAACTGAAAAAATTGACTTGCCTTTTAAAAATATTCCTAGAGATTTAAAAAATTTAAAGTATTTACTTTGTCCAGTTTTAGCTACAAGCAATTTTGTTGGCTTTTTCCCCAACCCCTTCTAATTCCAGTTACTGTTTACTACATACTTGTGTTTTTAGTAAAATAGTTGATTTACAAGTTTTAAAATGGCTTCTGTCATCATACAGTGACTGCTTTTTGTAAGTATTGTTTTTGAAATCTTAATAAGGGAGTCCATGTATATGAATATAAAAGAAAATCCCGTTGATTTCAAGGGGGGTTTTGCATTCTGACGTTTTCAGTATCTCTGTTCGTGTCTTGATGTAGGTCATGACTTATTGTTTAACACTAGTTTGTGTGTGTGCGTGTGCGTGTGCGTGTGTGTGTGTGTGTGTGTGTAAACTGCATTTTTTCATACTGCCTTTGCTGGGACTGTAACATCTTAATGATTTTATTTTGTTCACAATGTATTTGATTGCTGCTTCACCAACTATGAGATTTTGCTATAAAAATTTAAATGTAAGCATTTAAAGATAAAGCTTAAATGAAAATAAAGTTTTGCCTAAAATGAATTTGGCCAAAAGTCTGACTTTATTTTGATTTCTATGGTAGTATGCAGTTTAATGCCAGAAAAAATGTAGATATAAAATAGCATCAAAATGTTATTCTTTTAAAATGTTTGACACAAATTAATACATAGCTTTACTTTTAGCCATTGTTGCTTGAGGAATCAATATCTCTGTTACTTTTAACTATGAATTCTTACTGAGCTGAAAAGAACTATAAAAAGGGAAACATCTCTGTAATTTATACAGTTGTAGTAGTTTTTCCAGTTAGTTTAAAATATTTAGTAGCATTTATATCTGAGCAAGCTAGAATTTTGAATTAGAATAAATTCAAAGACATAAAAACTAGTAAAAATTCAAAGACTAAATGACCTTTTGTGCTTATATGTATCATACTCTATTGTGTTAGGTTATTAAACTTTTTACTTTAATTTAGCTTTCTGGGACTACATTGGTCAGTAAATGTCAGAACTCTGTGTTTTGTTTTAGTAAGAAAGCTTTATGCTATTGTTTCTGTGCGCAGAAATGACTAATAGATGATAATTTTACTTTTAACCATTGTTGAAAGAGAAAATCCAGCAAATAATATGTTAAAAATAGAATATATTTGCTGAAGTTATAATGTAAACAGAGTTTGCTTTTTATAATTAAAAGCTGTACTGTATGAGCATTTCAGGATCAATGTAAATAAATCTCCCCCTTCATGTTAGAACTACTTTCTTTGCTGACTGTTCTTGAGTAAATGGGAGTACGAGAGGCTTTAAAACAAATTAGTTAATTGAAAGTTTTTATTTAGGAGAGAAAAATTGATACAGTAATTTCTTATCTGTTTGCTTTGCATAACTGCTTTTTCCAGATAACTAAAGATAACCAACTCTCGGGTTTTAGAATTGCTTTTATGAAAAAAAAGCCGGATTTTTAACCAGAATTCTTTTCTAAGTGTTTTATGCACATTTATGCCTTTTAAGGTTATATAAATATAATATATCCTTTTCTTGTGACTCAGTAAGTATTATGCACATAAATTTTTGTCATGTTCAGCGTTTTCTTTCATACTATGTAATCAGACTTTTCCAAATTTTAATTTCTTGTATCTGATTTTTTTCCATGACTGTCAGCTGTTGCTTTTTACTATTGGCATTCATAAATCCTTTCACCATGTTCTTTGTTTGATGCAAATAAGAAAACCGGTAATAATAGTAACAGTTATCATTTTTGAGTGTTTTATAGTCTTAGTATTAACCCTGTGTCAAAGACATTATCCCCACCTTGTACAGGAAAAAAGTCAGGTTTATACAGGTTAAATGTATTTACTAAAGGGCAGGAAGCTAGTGAATGGTAGGATGCAATATAACTCAGATTAGTTTTTCTGTCTTTGTAAATATTTATATACCTTTGTAAATATTAATACTACCCAGATTGATGCATAGGACATTTCCAGCACCCCAGAAGTCTCCCTCATGTACCCTTTCCCATTAGTGTCTCCCTTGGGACAACCACTATTGTGACCTTTTTCTTCATAGATAGATTTCTGTACCCCATAGATTAGTTTTACCTGTTTGTGAACTTCATAAAAATGAATTATATATAGAATGTACTCTTTTGGGTCAGGCTTCTTTTATTCAGCATTACATCTGCAAGATTCATTCAGGCATAGTGTATAGCATTAGTTTATCCTTTTTCATTGCTGTGTAGTGTTTCATTATATGAATATATTAAAATTTACTTATTCATCCTGTTAATGGACATTTTTGTCATTTCCAGTTTTGGCTGTTATGAATAAAATCACTATTAACATTTCTATACATGTTTTTGGTGGACATAAGCCCTCTTTTCTCTCGGGTATATACCCAAAAGCAAAATTGCTGGGTCTTGAGAATAATGTATATTCTTTAGTAGGTACTACCAAACAGTTTTTCAAGTAGTTGTACCAGTTTACACTGCCATCAGTCACACATTAAGGGGTTCTGCTTGCTCCACATCCTCATTACTTGTTAGTATTGTCAGTCCTATTTCCCCCCCCCTTTTAATTTTAATTATTCTGGTAGGGCATCTCTGTTTATATCAGGGAAATGCAAAATAAAAGTTATGTTTTTAAATTTAAAAATATTTAATGTGAAAAATATATTCTTATTCCTGTATTGAGATTAATAGGTCTGTACATGGTCTTGAACATTGCTGAGCTAATCCCTGTTTTTATAAGTAAACCTTGATTGCTTGTTTTAATCACTGATATTAACAAAGTTCTTACTCTAATAATGACAAACTCAGTGCTCTAGAAACCACTTGTTTAGTTTGGAATTTTATTCAAGGAAATTTATTTAAGGAATTTAAGATGGTAAAGATCTTTATTCAAGGAATCAGGTTTATAAATGTCCACAAAGGAGACTTGGAGAGGATAAGAAAATTTGTGTTCAGGAATGTCACACAAGCTTACAGTATAGAAACGTACAAATTGTCTTGTGAAAGAATTCTTTAAAGACCTTTACAACTGAAAAATCAAGTTTTTTTTTTTTTCATAAAGATATAGCAGCTCCATATAATCTATGGGACTTTTTGTAGGATTTTATTTGTTAGATGGTTTCTATAATCTCATAGTCAGTTATTCTGCTAAAAATTGTTGAATTGTTTAGTCCTTGTTTTTCCAAGTTCGGTGCAAGTGACACATTTTCGACTTTCTGTGTATGTCTCAGGTACGCTTATTAGTCAGGCGGTCTCATCTGAAACTAATGTATAATAGTCCTAAGTTGTATAACTTGCCATACCAGTTTTACAGTGTTTTTGTTTTGCTCAAAGTAGATGAAAGGTTTAAGTGTGGCCACACTGGTACTGCATTCCTGGTGATCTTGGTGGGTTAATGACAATCTTTGTCATAGAAATCAGGAAATGTGGGTTGAGCCTCTGGGATGCATGTAGTCGGTTCATTAAAATGCTGCTTCCCAAAGGACTGGGGATTGTTGGAAGCACTTGGTAGGTAAAGTAGCTTTAAAAACCTATCTATCCATATGTATCTGTCTATCTACCTATCTCTTCATTCTGTTTTCTAAACTCTCTTAATACATCAGTGCTCAGTGGTATTATCCATAGTGCGATTGCTTTCTCTAGTAAGATTAAAAACCACTTTGGAGATCCAGGGTCAATTTCTTTCCACTGTTAAGTAGATTTTGTTTTAGTTGGAGTGTTTTGGTTAGTTGTGAAGACAGTAATATTGTGAGATTGTACTGCTGCTTTGTTAAACTGGTTGGCTTTTGACTGAATTGACTTTGTCAGTGTCATGGTTTATGCCACCAATTTTTTTTTTAAATTATAGAGGATGGGTTGAAGAGTTGCTTAAATTAAATACCTTTGAAATAGTCAGTTAAAGCAGTTTTGGTATTTAGCAAGCTTTGGGATATCCTGTGGGTAATATTTGAATGGATTATAATATGGATTTTGTAAAAATTTCAGGCCTTCTCACAAATGTATAAATGTAGTAGATATGCATTTATGAGGAGAGGATACATACTGCAGTCTTGCTTTCTGTTGACTAATCTATTACCAGGCATATTTTACTGAATTTATTTCAGATATATTCCTTGAATAATACTATTATCCAAAATGCAAATGACTGTAAGGCAAGATTGTTGCTCATTTAAAGATTGTTCATGTGTGTCTGTGTTGTAAGAAAAGAGATGACAGGAGCAGAATGTATTAATGTCCTTAAGCAAACTTCAAGAATATATGTAATCTTGTAATAGGAATGGAAAACTTTGAGAAGGCAAGGAAAGCTCAAGCAAAGGCAGTGAAATGGGTTAGTTGCTGGTCAAGGGCTATCAGGACAGGAATGAGTGAGTTACTGATTGCCCTAAGTGCGGTCTCTAGAGAGACCCAGTGAATAAGTTATTTATTAGAACCACGGTAAGGTAGCTGAGGCCTTTTGTTTTTTAAGGCAAAGTCAGTGTTGAATTTAGGGACCATTGCCAATGAACTTACTTTAAAGTCTAAAACCATTGAGACCTAAATATCTCATCACCTATTTCATTCCACCTTTTATGCATCTGGACAGTCATGAGGATTGAGAAAATGACTTAGAGCTGCCAGCAAGTTAGGAGTGAATCTGCATAATGGACAAGTGCACTGTACTGGCTTTGGGCTTAAAATCTTCGACACTGGATCACTGGAGGCTGTGACCAATAATCTTCATGATTCATCATATATAAGTAACATAAGAAATTAAAAACTTGGCATTAGTTTTTCTCATGTGAACATTCCTTGTTACATATTTTATAAAAGACATGTTCTCCAAAATACTTTAAGTTCTATATATAATTTTAGGAATCATAGCTGGCCATATGTGTCTGTATGTGTGTAAAGCAGAAAGACCAGTTTTCCATGGGTTTATTTGTATTAATTTTATTGCTGTCACTATTTTAAACTTTCACATGTATGTGGGAGACCTTAAGTAATAAGGGTAAGAATATGTGTACTTTATTAGATATATACACAGACTCATGTATCTAGCAGTAACAATTATTAAGGGTAAGAGCATGTGTGCTATACAAAGACACAATTTGTATTATAAATACCAGGCTACTTTGAAAATAGTACTACATTGAACTGTGTCATGTATACTAGGAAGAACTGAGAAAAGTATTATTAAGAGCTATAGGAGTTTCGGTGGAGGTCTGTTAAACCTTAACCCAGGGTTTTAAGCTTGTCTTGCCAGTTATGGGAGGTGAGGAGTAACACAGGCTGGTTTGCTGGTGGCTCCATTTGAGCTGTCTCTGCTACTATTATGGTAGGCGTGTCCCAAGGAGACCTGTCAGCTGCTTAGAATGTTGGTGGCGATGGCCTCCACTTATGAGGCGATGAGGTAGAGGTGAGGAAGCTTTGGCCAGAAAGACCAGAATGCCGGGCCAAGTTAATGGGCCACCCATGTCAAAGATTCTGGAGGAAAGCCAAGTCTCATTTTACCCTCCGTAAAGAATAGACTAGGTTCTTGAATATAACATAGAAGTAAAAACTGCCATTAAGATGCCATTTTCTACTTATCAAATAAGTAAAAAGTAGAGACTGCCCTTTGTTAATTAGGTTGTGATTAAAAGCTCATTTTCAGGAACTACTGTTTGTAAATTGGTGTTACTTTTCTAACAGTCACTTTGGCTTTATATATCAGAAGGCTTACAGTTGATCACAACTTCTGACCTAGGCATGCCTAGGAAAAAATAATCATGTATCCAGATGAAGATTTGTGTACAAAGATTTACATTATACATTTTCTGTAAACAGTAGAAACAGTCCTGTTTAACAGGGAAGAAATGGTTAGGTAAAGGATGACATGTTGTTATGATAGCAACAACAGTAATGGTAAGGGAGAATAGCTGAGTAGTATATTGTTATACAGAATTATTCACTCATGTTGAAAGCTATGGACAGAAGAACATAAGGAAGAAATAAAGAAAAACATTACTAAAAATATTAACGTTGTGGGGAGTGATGGTGTGAACATTTCCCTTTTTTTTTATTTTCAAAATTTTCCACAATGAACATTTACTTATTTTATCATCTTAAAAAGAAAAATTTAAAAAGGACAGAGTGAATGATAATTTTATAAAAGGGAGAAAGATAGAACTGACTTCATTTGAAAGAGTTGCTTCAGATATGAATCCAAGTTTGGAAACAGAAGACCAAACATCTCCATGGAGCAAGTTCCAGGGACAGCAAAATCTTCTGGGAATGAGTAAGAAAGAGTATTAATTTTCTTTTAAAGATTGTTGGTCTATAGAGAACGTCCTATGTGAGTAAAGATAATATTAATGCAACTTTTTTATATCCTCTGGCACCTTGTGCTTAATGATTTTGTAGGGAATGAGTGAATGAATGAACAAAAGTTTGCAATAGATTTTGGACACAAATTGACAAGATAAACCTCACCATATCATTTTGGAGTTAGATAGCATATATTGATAAGACGGAAAATAAGAGACATTTGAGTTAGAATAATCACCAGCTACCAATACATTGGTGTATTTTGTCCTAAGAATGTGTATCCTAGCCATATACATGTCAAACTTGAAAATTGGAATCCTTTATTATTTAAGACAGATTTGGGGAGGGAGAGAAAAACTAGTGACAGAGCTAGTTAGGATTGTGTTTGGACCAGTCATGGAAGTTGGGTCAGGGCTGGGTCTATGAATTGAGACTCTAGACTGCTCAAGGAAGTATGTTCATCCCCACTGAAGATCAGGATTGCCCAGGAAATACTACATTAACTTCCTGTATAATACTGAATAGTTGTGTGTACATATACGTATTATTATTTAAATTTTGGACCCCTCTTTTGGATCCATTTTTTTAAAAAAAATTGCTTTCCTAGAAAACATGAAAATTAAACTCATAGGCTCATGCCAAGTGAGAGAAGGGTTAAAGATAGTTTGGTAGATAATATTTGTGAGACAATGTTATAACCATATAATCAGCAATCTGATTTACCCATTGTTTGTAGAAACTTGGCCGAGGTAATAAATTAAGTATCCCCAGGCAATGATTTTTTTCCTTCCTAGGTTGAATAATTAGCAAAGGATTTAATGTATCAAATAATCATTTAAAAATTTTGTTAAATTCCCTGATTAGGCTGTTATCACCTTATCATTAATAGCCTTTTTGAAATTTGCTAATTTTATTCTTTTTCTACCCTAGGTAATTTTGCTTTTCACTGTGAAAATTACTTGTGTTTCATCCTACATTGATGTGCTTTCTCACTGTTGCTACGTCCAATATCCAAATGATATTTATAACTACCTCTCATCTGTTAGTCACTCACTATATTCTTTTATGTTTTTTAAACATAGCAAAACTCACTGACTCAAAGAAGCTTTTAAATTAACATTATTTGTCCACCAACCACCCTGTATAACCATATTTAGCTAACTGTTATACTAAAAAAATTATATTTTCTTAAATTTCTTTTTTGTTTGTTTCGTGTAGATAGTAAACTCTCAGAGGGCAGGGATTATGTTTTATCATTTATGAGTATGCCAAGTTTCTATACTCAGTGGACTCAATAAGTACTGACTAGCAGTTTGGAAAGTTTTTTTTTTTTTTTTTTTTGTCTTTTGTCTTTTGTCTTTTTCCGTGTCCGGCAACGGATCGCAACCCTCAGTGTTGCCCCCGTACTGGACCGGGAACCGGCAACGGGATCGCAACCCTCGGTGTTGCTCCCGCGCCTCGCTCAGCCAGTGAGCGGGAACCGGTCCGTATGTGGGATCCGAACCCTCGGGCGGGAGCGCCGCTGCGCTTCCCAAGCGGCGCACTTATCCAGTGCGCCACCGGGCCGGCCCCAGTTTGGAAAGTTTGATGCAGCCTCCCAAAGTGTTTAGCATAGTCTGAGTAGTTTATGTATTAGTTAAATCTGACTCAGTAATTGGCAGTCCAAGTGCTCCAGTAATGATGGAATATTTGTTCACCTCTCATTAACGTCAAGAAAGTACCTGATAGAAGTCTTAATGACATAATGTAACTCATGTATGACAGAAGATGCTATCTAGACTTTGTACGACCCAGAAGTACAAGTATAAAAACATCTTTAAAACAAATTCTGTGAAATGCAAGAGGACTTAAGATAGTTCGTGGAAAAATGGAATTAAAAGATAAAAATTAAAAATATAAACTATATTTCTCAACATAAACTCCATCAAGTTCAAGACGCTTTTGTAAGTGATGATGCTAGCCACTTAGTTCATCCCTAAAGAACTGAGGGTCCTGGGAATTTAACCATGTCAATGTAGGCCTTTTTTACCTTATTAACTGAAGAAAAATATGTGCCTTTTAAAGACTTTTTAAGATTTGGAAACAAAAAGGTCAGAAGGAGCCAAATCCAGGCTGTGAGTTGGATGCCTAATGATCTCCCCTCAAAACTCTCACAAAATTTCCCTTGTTTGATTAAAAGAATGAGCAGGGGCATTGTCATTGTTATGACGGAGAAGGACTCTGTGGTGAAGCTTTCCCAGGCGTTTTTCTGCTAAAGCTTTGGCTAACTTTCTCAAAACACTCTCATAATAAGCAGATGTTATCAGTCTTGGGCCCTCCAGAAAGTCAACAAACAAAATGCCTTGAGCATCCCAAAATACTTTTGCCATGACCTTTGCTCTTGACCCATCTGCCTTTGCTGTGATGGGACCACTTCCACCTCTTGGTGGCCATGGCTTTGATTGTGCTTTGTCTTCAGGATCATACTAGCAAAGCCATGTTTCATCTCCCATTAAAATTCTTTGAAGAAATACTTCAAGATCTTGATCCCACTTCTTTAAAATTTCCAAGAAAAACTCCATTCTTGTCTGCAGCTGATCTGGGCATAGCAGTTTCGGCACCCACTGAGCAGAAAGTTTGCTCAACTGTAATTTTTCAGTCAGAATTGTGTAAGCTGAACCACTTGAAATGTCTGTGGTTTTGGCTGTTGTTTCTGATGTTAATCATTGGTCTCCTTCAATTAGAGCATGAACTAGATTATTTTTTCCTCACAAATTGATGAGAGTGTGAATGGTCTGCTGCTACAGGCTTCATCTTCCATATTGTCTGTTCTTAATACAAATTATGCATTTGAAAACTAATTTCTCTGGGATGTTGTCCCCATAAACTTTTTGTAAAGCATCAGGGATGTTGCCATTCTTCCACCCAAACTTCACCATAGATTTGATGTTTGTTCTTGCTTCAATTTTAGTGGAATTCATGTTGCTCTTTTCAAAGTGATGTCTTATCCTTACTGCTTCAAACTAGATCCTGTTCAGGCATGTTAGAACAAGTTAGTACAAGTTTATTTTGGTGTAAAAAATTTTTGAAATCCATGTCTAGTTTTTTCATACTACCCATTTCCCATGAATGTTTTGAAGACTCCTCGTATTTCTTTTTTTTTTTTTTTTTGTCTTTTGTCTTTTTCCGTGTCCGGCAACGGATCGCAACCCTCAGTGTCATCCCCACACCGGACCGGGGACCGGCAACGGGACCGCAACCCTCGGCGTTGCTCCCGCGCCTCGCTCAGCCAGTGAGCGGGAACCGGTCTGCATGTGGGATCCGAACCCTCGGGCGGGAGCGCCGCTGCGCTTCCCAAGCAGCGCACTTATCCAGTGCACCACCGGGCCGGCCCTAAGACTCCTCGTATTTCTGAAAGTCTTGAGCATTTCACTTTTCTGGGTATGTTAGTAGGAGATGGTTGATCTTTGCACCTCAACAGTGATTATATTATAGTAATTGCTGTCATTATCAAGCTCCTGTTATGGGTCAGACCTGCTCATAGGTGTTTTACATATATTTTCTTACTTATTCTTTTAAAAACTGAATTAGTTATATATTAATCTCATTTTACAAATGAAGAAACGAAGGCTGAGGGAGGTTAATTAACTTACCCAGGATCACATAATGGTAAATGGCAGAAGTCAATATTTGTGTTATGGTTTGTTAGGTTCCAAAACCTATGTGAATTTTACCTTTTAATACTTTTCAGGGATGAGGGTACTGGAGGAAGAACTGAACTGAAATCCAAATATTGGTGCTAGCTGTTAACATTTTGAATAATACTAGTAAATATTCATATTGCTCTTAAAGTATTACTTATAATCATACAATAATTGGTGTCTTGCTTATATAGAAATCTACAGTTTTCTGTAGTTGGAATGAATGCTGCTTTCTAAGTGAAAAGGAAGCTTGTAACATTTATCTATGCCATGTGTGTTGTAGTAATCACTCCTGTTTATCTTAAGTATCAGTAAATCTTTATAATGGGAATGAACTCATATTAATAGTCTTGACTAAGACCTAGAGGCATGATGGCTTTGTCGAAAGAAGAGTTCAATGAGAACCATGCCAAAAATATTACGCTGTAAGGTTATCAGTGTACCTAGATGTATTGGCAAACATAATAATTTTCTTAGTGCTATATTTAGGTGACATGATGAAATAAATAACTTACTGGCAGTGTGGTAGTTTTATTCACTTGGTCACTTTACAAAAAAAAAAAAAGCTATATTTTGTAACTTAGGAAAGCATTATCCAAAAATCAAATTTATAGAGTATATTCTAGCTGAAAAAGAAAGCATTCTGAGTACAACAATAGAAAACTTCGAACTTCATAGGAAAGAATGTTGTTTTGCTTCCTGTTTGGTGAAGAATGTCTTAATCAGACTACTTCCTCTGTGAGGAAGAAAATGGATGTTGTACAGCCCGTTCTTCAAGTACCTACACGAATCTCCCTTGGATGAGCAATTTTTTTTTTCTTACCTGTATTTTTATTTCTTATTTTACTGTAAATTGACAATTTACAATTGTACAATTTATGGGGTACAAAGTGATGTTATGATTTATGAATACCATGTAGAATAATCAGATCAAGCTAATTAACAATTCGTTGCCTCAACATCGTTTTTCGTGGTGAGCATCTGAAATTTACTCTTAGCAATTTTGAAGTGTACAGCACACTATTATTAACTATATTTACGACGCTGTTCAATAGATCTCAAAAAACAAGCCTGTCCTTCCTGTCTGAGATTTTGTACCCTTTGACCATCATCTCTCTACTCCTCCCACCACCCCCACCCTGCCTCTGTAACCACCCTTTCTATTCTGCTTCTCTGAGTTCAAATTATTTCAGATTTCACATGTAAGTGAGAACGTGTGGTATTTGTCTTTCTGTGCCTGGCTTGTTTCACTAAACATGTCTTCTAGGTTCATCTCTGTTGTCACAAATGACAGAATTTTCTTTTTTTAAATGGCTGAATATGAGGGCACTTCATATGGTTTGTGGAAAGATTTGTACTATCTTTTAATTCTGTTTTTTCCATGAATTTTTTGAAGTACGCTTGTAGTATTCCATTGTGTATACATACCACATTTTCTTTATCCATTCATCTGTTGGTGGACACTTAAGTTGATTAAATAACTTGGCAATTGTGAATGGTGCTACAGTGAACATGGGAGTGGAGACATCTCTTTGACAAAGTGATTTCAAGTCTTTTGGGTAAATACCCAGAAATGAGGTTCCTGGATCTGTATGAATAATTTCTTGAATGATCTTGAAACAAAACCAGAGTACTGGTTTAGAGAGTTCTATGGGGATTGAGATGAAGTGTTGGGATTTGTGTAAGAAAGTGTCTGGCTTCTTAGAGTTGGTCAAGGTAATTTCATAGGACACACTCCTGGGGCTTGGTAAGGATGTGGTACCTTTAAAACAGCTTATTAAACCACACTTGAGCCCTTGTAAACCAAGTTCGGTCTCCAAATCTAATAAGACTTTCTTTTCAACCATATGGTGCTTTGACTTTGAGAGGAAACTAGACTCTTAATGTTCACATAAACATAGTTTGAGAGCAGATTTTACTCTAGGCATTCCCTCTAGATGGTTTCTGAAGGTGTTGCTGCAGCTCCATGATGTGTCATGTGCATGACTCTCCCTAGAAAGCATGTACTGCAGTACTTTGAACATTTCATTATTAACTAACGCGGCCCATGTTCAAAGCAATGCTTCTTTAGGATTTTTCTATAAAAGTATAATCATCTGTTTAACTTAGTTTCTGACTACCATAATATTATACCTCAGCAGGGCGGTGTTTCATCAGAATCAGATCAGTCCTGAGGTCTGCTGATTTCTCTTACTATCTTGGTTCCTATCTGGACAGCTTTCAAGGCCTCCAGCTGTGTGGCCTGTTTGAAAGCACTAGGCTTGGATGAGGCTTGTGGCAGGAATGTGGGTTTGCCCTGTTAGTGTTGCAAAATCATTTCTTATGGAGAGAATTGTTCTCTCCTGATGCCTCTTATGGTCTGGTTTTAGATTATTTTTCTTGTGGTTTTGGTTTGTGAGTGTGTCCTCATGGCTTTCTTTTCCTTTATTCCTCTCCCTTTCTATAACCAGACAGTAAAGAAGGAAATAATCATGAGATATTTTTGTATTTGTTTACATTGTCAAGTTATATAGGCAAGTTCCCTTTTGTCTTATAGGGGTCTGAGGCCAGGGTGGTTAATATATTTAAAACCATTAGTTTTAACTTACTTTCTTAACAGTTCTTTTATTGTTTTAGTATTAAATGGAATTATTAATAATATGGTTGTAATTTAGAAGGTGTGGACATTAAAGAATTTACCCATCATGGCACCATTTTTACACAACCACTTGTAGTGTTTTAGTGTATTTTCTTTTAGATCTAGGAGATTATTCTGTTTTGTTTTCTAAGTGCTTTTACTGGAAATGAAATTCATAGATTGAAATTTTACCTCATTTTTTCAACCCTTCATTTTCCTTAGAGGTGTTGAATGCCTAAAGAGATAGCTAAAAGAAAAAAGGAAGAAATCAAAGGTAGATGGAAGGACTTTTGTATTATCAACAGGCTAGATGATCAACCCTTTATAATCAGGGCCAAGTGTTTTACCTGATTTCTATAAGACATAGTCAAGGAGTGACTCCGTGAGACACAATGTGTTGCCCTCCTTAGTACTCCAAAATTTCTTTACCTTCCAGTGTTTTATTGAACACATTGGAGATTTAGGACATTCAAAAAAATGAAAAGGTCCACATACTTAGGAGTGAGTAGAGTCCAAACCTGTCAGTGTTTATCCTGTCTGCCCTCTTGTTAGATAACATGAATAAGTTGAAGAAAATGTCTTCTAGAAAGCATTGATTAAAGACCAGAGCTACATTTCCATTGTTGGCAATTCTTATAAGTTATAAGGCATGTCATTCTCTATATAGCTGAGAAAAACAGTACTTTTCTTCACACATAATAATACAGCTTTAATATTCTGGGAAAAAAAAAGCTTAACTGTTGGTGAAAAACAGTTTCAGAATACCTAAATGTCAGTCTTTTTTATTAGACTTATTTTTTTAAATTATATTTTACATTTTGGAAATGAATGCTGCTTGTTTCCATATTTAAAGAGCATTTCAAAACCCTCACTTTGCAGTGTTTTATTTGAAACAAACTTTCAAGTTTCAGGATTTTTGCTCCAGTTTAACAATCTACATAGTGTAGATTTTTTCAGTTACTTCTCTTATAAAGGCTTATAATATCATGGAGTTTGGGTGATTTCATCTTTTTAATGTAACCTTCGAAAATGCTGTTTGTTACTGTTTTCTTAAGTGATTTTAGACTTGTATTATTCCTTAATCTAGCACTTGAAGTCTGAACTTACTTTCAGAGACATCACGTTATATAATTTTACTCCATTGCTGGAAATAGGTTAACTATAGGTTTGTGAAGCATACTGTTCTTTGGTACCTTTCTGTGAGTCTTTTTGTGGCACTCTGTACCTTATTTTAAAATATGAGTTGTCCATATATTTGTGGACAGGGAAGTTGCTTTTGAAATTTACTCTGTATCGGAGACCTTTTTATGGCCTGGTTAACAGATTACCTTCTAAATTCTAAAATGGATATAATAAAGAGGGCAAGGCTGGGGTGGGGGATGGGTTCTTGTGCAAACATTTGAGGATTATGAAGTAAGTGAAATATCTGAAATCTAGCTAACACTGCTTCTCTATTTCTAAAAAAATTTTTTTCTGATGTATCTTTAAAAGCAAATATATAACTTATTCTGCTGTAATTTCTTCCATTTTTAAACAAATTTGATTTGTGAATTATATAAGCATTAAATTTTATATATATGAGGGGAGGGTGAGGTTTGAGACTAGAATCCACCTCTTATTTTCTCAAAATAGCTCTTTTCAGCTTCCCCAGTTACCACTATTACCTCTTTGCCTGAAGTAGTAAGTTATACCACTTCTAAAATACCATTACTAAAAACAGCTCAAGTTCCTAAGTTTCTAAGCTGCCCTACATTTTCAAAAGCATTTGAAAATATTTTTGGACTTTCCAAACATTATTAGATGTAAGTAAAAAATATGTGTTTGGTTAATTTGTATTAGGGAATTCAGTTGTCTGGAGGAAGGGTTAGGAATGTTATTTAATTCCTTTGAAACTTAAATTCATCTAGTGTTATAAAATCATGAGCACAAGATAAATTCAGATTAGCTAATTAGTCTTTTCCTCAGAGTTAGCTATTTTATAAATAGGGCAAAAACCACACTTATAGTCACTTCCATGTTACAGTTAGGTACCAGGGGCTCAATGATTAAGTAATTTGATTTACCCTTTACCTGTAAATGTTTGCCCCCAATTTTAAACTCAAATCCCTATAATCGTTTGATTGGTTCAAATGTTATTTGTCTGATGAATATATTTCCTGTCTTTCTAATACATGTTCAAAGTGTATGATTCATCTATTTCAGGTCTCCTCTCAGATTTTTCTGTATCAGTTCTGGGTATGTGAGTAAGCATGACTACTGGAGGAGACTTTTTTGGTGGAGACCTTTTAATATGATGTCACTTGTGTCACCAATAGCACACTTTAAGATTATGCAGAGTTTTACCATAGTTCCTCCATTCTAAGTTGCTGTTGATTGTAAGATACAACATTGGCTTAACAACTTTTCAGGAAAAATAGAAAGGAACACTGTCATGGTAAATGTACAAAGTGTAAGATAATATACCTTCCAAAAAATATGAAAATGTGTATGTTTGAGAAGTAAGGGAAAATTATAATATTATAATTTTATTTTTTATTCAGGAAATAATCATCTTTTAAAAATGTACAGATGTATTTTCCAAGGTGATTTTGTTCATGGAGCAATGACAGTTGGTATTTTTTTTTAAAGCCTGAAATTTATACCCATCAACAAATTTGTGAAATAAGACGTTACACTAGAAAGCTTATGTGCATTATTAATCTACAAATATTCTCAAACTTATTTTACTGCAGACCACCCCCTTTTCCCCTAAGGAATATACATCAATTTAGGAAATCTTGGTATATTTTTGGTAATATACTAAGCCACTGGGATTTTCTTATTCCAGGAATCTGAAAAATAATTTTGAGACGTAAAGGCCTAAAATTTTGTTGTTTTAGAGAATTTAAGACGTATAATATTGTGGTCTAAAGAAACAATGTATCTATCTTAAAATAATACCTTTTTTTCCCCTTTCTTACTGGTATATAGTTTATTTTGTAGTTCTCGTGGATTTAAAAGTGGCATTTTTTGGAAATTTCTAGTGAGCACTGAGCTGGGAGTTAGAAGATCTGATTTCTAGGCTTTTGGCTGAGCGGCTTTAGTCAAATCACATAACCTCACCAAGCCTTCCTTTTGGCATTTGCCTAATGCACATCATAATTACAGCCTCAACCTCCCTCACTGAGTTATTGTAAAGATGAAATAAGAGGAAAGTAGTGTATCTATAGGTGTTTAAAGCTTGCAAAGTGCTTAGTGTAAGATTAAAGAAATATTTGTACCTTAATTAAGCAAATGGAAGATGTGGGTACTTTAAAATTCCATTCATTTAGACTAGTGTTTCTTTATTTGATTATGATAGAATTTTTCAGAGCTAAAGCAGGAGTTTGGAGATAATTGTGTCACCCTCCCCTTTTGTCATTGAGGAAGCTATGGCCTAGAGATGTTAAGTTACTTGAGTCTCAGGGAGATCCAGGAAGATGGCCAGGTCTCCTGACGCATGCTCTAGACCAGTCTAGAAGGGAGGAACAATGAACTCTCTGTTAAGTCAGATGTTCTGGAGTATCTTCTTCCCAGATAGTGTTACTTTTTATAATGGAATGTTAGTATTGTCATTTTTTAGCTCCTGATTATGTTCTTGTCAGTACTCTGTTTCGACTTTTGTATTATATTATCGATAAAATATTAACAAGGTGCTTTTTAGCAATGAGAATTTGTGTGTCATGTTTCAAAAATGAAATTCTGATAAATTACCATGCAGCGTGCCAAAATTTAAATCATGAGAGAAAAGATAAACACAAGTCAGTTTATAATTAAGGTTACTGTTTAATTGTCACCTTTCCTATTTTGACATTTAGAGCACATAGTGTTTGTTAACATACCCCCACCACCAAACCGCTTTAGATGTTTTGAAGAGAAGATGAAGAGGACAAGTATGTTTCTTTGTGACCTTGTTTGAAAACGTTATCCTTTTTTCTTTGCCTCAAGTAATTACTGAGACAGAAAATAGCATTGCTTATTTTTATTAGCCACATTTAAAAAATAACTGGGAAATGTGTTATCAGTCAACAAGCAGTACCTTCTACAAAGGCATTTTGCTAGGTGCTGATGATTTGAAGATATACTCATGCTATAGTCTTTTGCCCAACAGACTAGGAACATACTTATTCACTGTTTTGCTCCTTTACAATGTGAGATCAAACATTTTCCTGTATTTAAAAATATCTAGTACAATAATTTTCTTTATTTGTGTTCTTTTTGGCATCGTATGAAATTTGAATAGAGGAATGCTGCAAATAGAAAAGTGTGAATAATTTTAGAACCCTGAGAATAATATTATGAAAGGTTAAATTGTTTATGCTTTAATAAAAGAAGCAGTTAAAATTATTTTAGTCACTGGAATAGTGTGTTTGTTTAAACTGTAGCACACCTAGACAGAAATAAATCCTGTTAAAACAACATCTTACTACTGACCTTAACTTGCTTTGCCCATTCTGGGTCCTAGAATCTTGACTGCAGTAAAGTAGAAAAGGTATACTAGGCATATTTGTAATAGTATCTTTAAAAGGTTCTTTAACCTGATACTTTATGAAGAAAAAGTAAAAAAGATTAGTTTCGCATGCCTTGAATTTATATAGTCTGAAATGAGAACCCAAGCGTTTTATTATATACTGTAGTTAACCAAAGCATGTTTAGATACTGCAAACTGCAAATGACCTTTTTTTTTTTTTTTTTTTCTTTTGTCTTTTTCCGTGTCCGGCAACGGATCGCAACCCTCAGTGTTGCTCCCGTACCGGACCAGGGACCGGCAACGGGATCGCAACCCTCGGCGTTGCTCCCGCGCCTCGCTCAAACAGTGAGTGGGAACCGGTCCGTATGTGGGATCCGAACCCTCGGGTGGGAGCGCCGCCGCGCTTCCCAAGCAGCGCACTATCCAGTGCGCCACCGGGCCAGCCCGCAAATGACCTTTTGTGGGATTTTGATTCAATATTCACTTCCTTCTCATAGAGGAACTCAAACCCTGAGTCACTTTATAAGTAAGATTGGTCTGTTGTTTTGATTTGATCTGAATTGTTGGTGATGTGCATGAAAGGCTATTTTTTTTTTCCTTTTTGTCTTTTTTACTGGCCGGTAACGGGATCGCAACCCTTGGTGTCGCGCCCGTACCGGGGACCGGCAACGGGATCGCAACCCTCAGTGTTGCGCCTGCACCACGCTCAGCCAGTGAGCGGGAACCAGTCACCACATGGGATCCAAACCCTCGGCGGGAGCGCCGCCGCACTCCCAAACGGCGCACTCTCCAGTGCGCCAGGGCCGGCCCAAGGCTATTTTTGTTTAAAAAAAAAATTATATAGGAAGATTATGATGCATAATACTTTCTAGTCTGAATTTCTTGAAGGCAGAACTTTTTAAAAAAATAAACCATCCTGTATATATCACTCTTCATAGATCCTGTTATTATAAATATTTGTTGGTTAAATAAATGAATGGATTTATATTTTTTCTTATGTGTTGTGATCCTTCTTTGTGTCTGATGACATTCTGATTTCCAGCTAGTCTGCCTGATTCATTTCCTTTTTGCTTTAAAGTCCTTATTACTATTTATGAAAAACTACTAGTTTTTATTCTGGTTATTTATTGCTCAAAACAACAATTTATTGTTATTATATCTCATGATTCTGTGGACAGGGTATATATAGCAAGGATGGCTTATCTCTGTTCCCTGATGTCTGGAGTCTGGGCTTGGATGACTTGGAGCTGTTAGAGGCTAGAACAGTTGGGGCCTGGTTGGGCATGTCATTCTCTTTTTTCCATATGGCCTCTCCACCATGGCTAGCTTGGGCTTCCTCATAGTGTGGTGGCATCAAGGCAGACATATGGAGCAGCTCAGGACTGTAAGATCAAGGATTCCAAGAGTCTCAGGCTAAAGCCTCAAGGCTCAGAAGTCTGAGAATATCACTTCTATATTATGTTGGTCAGGACTATTACTAAGGAAAGCCCAGTTTTAGGGGGAGGGCAATTATATTTCATTTCTCAGTGGGAGGAGTAGCAAAGAGTTTATTGCTGTCTTTAATCTTCCATGGTTTCTGTTCAGAGTTTCTGTTCTTATTATATATTACTTGCCATCGTTATTATGAACATTATTAGGCTGTGGTTTATTCTAGGATGTCCTGCAAAATGTCTTCTTGTAAATATTTAGGAACGTGGTAATAGCTCCTCTCTTTCTGTCTCCATGCTGTAGTTGGTGGCCTGACTGCCTTGAGTGCGTTTTGTCCTAGAGAGAAGGGTCTTAAGTTTCTTTTTGTAGAAACAAGAACTCCTTGATTGGGGGTTCATGCTCAAAATGAATTTCCCCCATGGAATAGGAATTCCCAAAGGGGAATATCTATATCTGAATAGCTGTCTCTATGTGTGCATGTGTATTTACCATTTCATGATAAGTAACTTGAAGGACAGTGGTATCCAGGGATTATAATTTCATGCACTATTAAAAATTTCACCCCAAATCTAGGGAACCGACATGGCATTGCCAAATTTGAATTTTGTCAAGTCATTATATGAAAATAAAAATGACCGTCTACTACCACCACCATTTCAGAAAATAAACCCCATAAAACTTAACCCCCTCAAAAGAGTAAGCTCGTAATCTAATAATAAATGTGGGTTATTCAAATTTTACAAAAGTTAGCTTTATAGAAATACGAAGGACTACCTTTTTTTCTCATTTATGTTTAAACCTGTAAAAACTTTGTTCTTTAGCTACATTGAAGAGACACATATTGGGAAGCCTCAATTTGATAAATCAGAGAAACTTTTGAAAAACAAAAGCTGTACATGAATGAGTTTTTAAATCCACATTTTATAGCCATATGTATTGTGAAAATAATGGAGAAAATTAACTTGGATAGTGGGTCCTATAACAAGAAGCCAGTTTACTATTACTATATTCCTTTTCAATGCAGAAAGATTTTAGTTTCATTAAGACCTATAAAACAAAAAACAGATTTACTAACTAAATATACAGAAAACGACCAGATCAATAAGATTTAAAGTAACACCACCATGTGTTATTGTTTGGCTATAAAAAGTTACTGTTTACAATCTGCTGAGCTCAGGTTCCATTGGTTTCGGCATGTACTACTATTGTGAAGATATTTCAGGACTTCCTGATCTTTTTTCTTTACTTGAATTTATAGAAAACTTTGTCTCTCAAGACTTGATATCAAAGAAATTAAAATAATACTAGTCTCTAACACAATTGTAAGCACAAATAAAAGTACAGAAATTAAATGGCAGTAAATTATCTTGTATATTAATGGTCATTTATATGATTCAGCATGTCCATATGTTCACTCATCAGAATGAAAACATGAATTAGAAAATTTCACGGACATTTATAGACATTATTGATCCTTGAGATCCCCAGGTTGAAGAAAAATTTAGTCACAATAGTTTGTTTTCCTAGCTCTCTCTCAGAACCTTAGGTTTCAGAATTGTTTCATTTTCTCTTTTAATGCAATTCCTGTGTTAGAGTTTTCATTTTGTTACAGCCTTTTACACTTTTTTCTTCACTTTGGTCTTTTACCCTGCTGTATTGCATTATTTCTTCTTCTTCTTCTTCTTCTTCTTCTTCTTTTTTTTTTTTTTTTTTTTTTTTT
>NW_007726221.1:724974-747325 GCF_000696425.1 Galeopterus variegatus | reverse complement strand
TTTTTTTTTTTTTTTTTTTTTTTTTTTTTTTTTTTTTTTTTTTTTTTTTTTTTTTTTTTTGTTTCTATAAGCACAACAAGCTACTACTTGACGAGTAATTTTGTTAGTGAAAAATTTGGGGGCATTTCATTGTTAAATTGGTGCTTGTGACTGTGTAATGTCTGGGTGTTAGAAAGTGTCTTCTTGGTATCAATTCCTTTTTTCTGGGGGAAATTAGAGAGGGCTAGAGCAAGAAATGCAGAGGAGGGAAGCTGGGCAGAGGGAACAACCATAGAAGCAACAGGGGGAGAGTGGAGGCTTTGAATTCAGGAAGACCTGGACTCAACTGGTAGTTCTTCCTTTGGAAATTCATCTTGAGCAAATTATTTAACCTCTCTGACTTTCAGTTTCCCCATCTGCAAAATGAAATTGATAGGTGTCTGTCTATAGCAATTATTAAAAATAATGCATGTAAAATTTGTAGTAGAGTAATTGGCATCTGTTACTTAATGAGAGGTAGTTGTTCTTGTTAGTCTGTATGCTTAGGATTTTGGGAAGCTTACCTTTAGATCTTTACAGTTTTATTTATATTTTGTGATGTGAGATATTTTATCTGTAAATTTTAGATTCACAACCAAGTTACAACCCGCTTTCATACTTTTTTATGTCCATAATGCCCTTCTATGATAGGAAGGTTGAAGAGCAGTTGGTTCAGATATGATGGAAAGGCCAAAGTTTTAAGGATGTATTTAATACTGGGTTTGTAAAGGAACTGCACTAGTCAGGATGATTGGGAGAAGTACTATTGTCAGTAGAGGTACTAATCTCTTTGAGCCCCCATTTCCTATCTGTAAAACTGAGTACAGATGCTCCTTGACTTAACGATGGGGTTACCTCCAGATAAACTCATCACAAGTTGAAAATATTATTAAGTTGATGGGTTGGTGCTGCGTAACAGGCAATCAGAGTAGTAAGAATATAGGGCCTGGAGTCATCCAGTTTTGATATTCTAGTCCATTGTAAGTTCTTTGACTTTAGACAAATTGTGTTACCTCTTCTTGATTATAAAATCGGTATAACATCTTCCTTTTTAAGGAGACATACTCCTCTCCTACCATCCTACATACTTTGTGTATATTTTTAAAAATGAATATTCCATTTATTGTATTGAAACGATGATTATCTTAACATAGTCATATACTGTTGGTAGATGTGGCCTCTCTGTAGGAGGTTGGGATTGAGAGTAACAGTCATTTGGGAAAGGGGGTCTTTGGTGGAGAGAGGGTTTGTGCTTCTGCGAATGGTCTTTGGGGGTGCTTCTAGATGTTGGGGTTATAGACTGCCCCGACCTATACAGACAGATTAGATAGTTTTAATGTTACTTTTGGTCTACTCTCTTGTTACTCCATAGTTTTAAGTATTATATGTATTTTATACATAATCTTCAATTATTTTACATGCTTGTCAGGATTGTACTCAGGGACATAAAAGGAAGGGTTCTAGGCTTATTTTTATGTCAGTCAGAGTGGTTGTTGCAACAGTAGTTAGGGAGAAAAACCTAAAGAGAAGGTGAGTTTCTGAGGGAGTTCATAATCTAGAAATTATCTGTATTATTGGGAGAAAAACTGTAAAAATTCTACTGTATGTGCTGTGGCCTTTTTATTTTCGGGGGTGGGGTCAATTGTTTGTCAGAGTGGCATGCTCTAGTCTTAGTGGGCAGTCATCCCTTAGCCTTTTTACCTCTGTTTAAGAAAGATTAATTTCTGCCCAATAACTGATTTTTTTCTTTTCTCTCTTGTAATTGTGTTAAAGACGATTGTGTGAAATTTTTGGCAGAGCACCCTAATTAAAGCCTCAACTTCCGAAGGAGCACTGTTTACAAATTACTAGTCTAGCAGCTGCTTGTCGTTTTAGTCAAAGGCGGATGAAACCTTATCCCTGCCCTCATGGAGCTCACAGTCTAGAGGGGAAGATACATTTTGGCTTAAGGTGATGATAGCAGTTATTTGCACATGCGATTTCCAAATCCTTATTTCCTATTCACTTGTCAACACTTCAACCTTTTCCAGTCTGATTTATATCTTTCTCTCTCCAATGAAACTGTTCTTATAAAAGGCATTTTTATAAGAAGAAAGTAGAAACTGTAATTCTCAGTGGCACTGAACAGTGGTTTTTTTTTTTGTTTTTTTTTTTTTGTCTTTTTGTCTTTTTCCGTGTCCGGCAACGGATCGCAACCCTCAGTGTTGCCCCCGTACCGGACCGGGGACCGGCAACGGGATCGCAACCTTCGGTGCTGCTCCCACGCCTCGCTCAGCCAGTGAGCGGGAACCGGTCTGTATGTGGGATCCGAACCCTCGGGCGGGAGCGCCGCTGCGCTTCCCAAGCGGCGCACTATCCAGTGCGCCACCGGGCCGGCCCAACTGAACAGTGTTGACCACCCTCTCCTCGGAACTATCTCCTCTTGGCATCTCCTCTTAGATTCTGTAGTACTTGACTTTGCTGATCTTCCATCTATCTCTTTGGTAATTTCTTTTCATTCTCCTTGACTGGTTCCTTTTCTACATTTTTTTGGGGGGGGCATCTGGCCTTGTATAGGGATCTGAACCCTTGACCATCCTCTAGCCAACCTCGCTAATCAGAGTGCCCCCCTTCATAGCTTTTACTTGTACGAGCTTCTCAGAGCTTAATTCTAAGCTCCTACCTCTCCTTTTTTATATCTTATGCCTAAGAAATCTTAACTATTTCTATGGACGTAAGTGCTATGTCAGGTTAGTGACTCTGAATTTAGTACATTTAGTCCTCTTCCAAATTTGAACCTTGTACATTCAAGTACAGATATGAGATTAATTCTTTTGTAGTTCTATCTCTGGGCAAGGATATTAGTCTTTGGAGAGTTACTGTTTTGCTGTAGTTGCTTTATTGTATTGGTTCTGATCATGGTAGGTGAGAGACAAGATTGAAAGGAATGGTCATGATGAGATCTGTAAATGTGATGGGCGTATTATTTTTCATACATATAAATGTATTACACATATAAATTGTGGATGTGTACTTAACTGTAGCTTAGGAATTTTTAAACTGATGATATATTTTTTTCTACATATCTATTTTAGTTATGGCATAGAAATTATTATAGCATAGGAATTTAGTGTGGATGAAAAGTTATTAAATTATAAATCTAAATCTCTACTTGTTTAACTTATGACTAATTGTACTTTCTGAAGCATTTTATTAAATCGAATTAAAACAACAAAAGAATACCTTAAGATAGACTTTCAATTAATTTTAAGTACCAGTTTAGTAAACTAAAGATTTGAGTGACTAAAGTTATAGGTATTAATAGCCAGAATGAATAGTGGGAAAGAAAAATTAGAAGGTTAGTTAATCTTTACTCATTAGTTATAATGGCAAAATGTTATTTTAAGGGAGTTTTGGCATGATATTGCTAACCCAATTACAAAAGACTTTGGAAAATGAAAATTACTTGTTAAACATTCTCATTAGTAAGAGTCATTGTAGTAGCAGTAGGTATAGCCCATTAAACAAGAAGGAAAATGTGAGCTTATTTGTAGTATATATAGAAGTTAATAATTTAATTTATAATTTACTCTTCAGTGATCTAGACACTTATTTTTAGTATCACTAACTGAATAATTGGAAGAATTTTACTTTGCGTGTCTTGTACAGATTCTTCACACATTCTTTACATTAAGTCTTTTGCAATCCAACCCTGGGATTTTACTATTATTTTATTAAAATTTATATGAAAGCTGTATTTTAGGATACATTTGCATCACATATATGTTTTATATATATATATATATAATATATATAAATATATCGTAATATCCTTTTCAATAATCTGAAATAGTTCTCATAGCTAAGTTTTTTGTTTGTTTGGCGACTGGCCGGTAGGGGGATCTGAACCTGTGACCTTGGTAGTACAAGGCTGGGCTCTAACCAACGGAGCTAACTGGCCAGCCTTCATAGTTAAGTCTTGCAGGTAAGACTTTCCTTTTGAGATTATATGATTTGAAACATGCTGAATTAAAGGTGTGTTTTATGTTGAAATATTTGGGATTTTTGTGTTTTTAAGCAAAAAAGAAAAATAAATGATAGTATAATTATACAATATGGGTGTACGCTGTGTATATGTATTCATATGTGCTTGGCTGGCACTGTTGAAAATTTGCAAGTTAATTTGAACAGTACTTTTTAAGCTTTTCCTTCCATTCACCCTGTGTCCTCTTGGTTTCTGCCACCCTGTCTGACTTGCTTGATGACTGGGCTGCTGCTGGCTGGATAACAGGACGACCAATCCCATAGCACCTGTGCTGGTACAGGAAGTGTGGCAGTTCCAGGGCTCTTGTTAATCATCTCTTTCTAACAGCGTGTGCCATATTCTCAGTTGTCTATCAAAAATCGCGTTGGCTGTTTTGGTTGGAAGCATATTTTCATTCACGTACCAACTCTGATATATTGGTGATGGCTTCATTTGATTGGTAGCAACTTTGAGAAAATTGTGAGAATATATTTGGGTTCAGGAAAAAATAATGCCAAGAACTGTTAACAATGTCTGCCAGGGGTATAGGATGTAGGGAATGTGCTTTTGCTGTTCTTGTTAGCACTATACCAGAAACCTCAAGATGGCAGTGTTCAGGTTGATCACATTCCTGCCATCTGCTTTCCAAATCAAGTCAGCAAAAATGGTAGCATTATCAAAAAAAAAAAAAAAATGGTCTAGTGGATAAGAGTGTGCATAGATGTGGAACCAGACTCTCTGGATTAGAATTCAGGCTTGGCTAGTGTGTTAGCTCTGTGCTTTTGATGAAGTACTTCACTTCCCAGTATCTGCCTACCTCCTAGTGTTGTTACGAAGATTAAATGAGGTCACACATGTAAAGTTCCCCCTGCCCAGTGCTATCACAGAATAAACATTCAATAAATGATAGCTACTGATGCTGTTGTCATGATGTTGTTAAACCAAAAAGCAAAATATGGCCCTTCTCTTACTCTTGTAGTCATAAATAAAAACGTTCTTTTAGCCGATATTATAGATGCCACTTTATTTTCTTCCTAGCTTACTTTGTTTCCTCTAGGTCTGTTTCTAACCATTCATTTAAAAAATAAATGAATAAAATAAAATATTGATCTTATCTTCTCCTGACCCCTCCCCTCCTCAAATCATCAACCTGTATTGCTCTAATGCTGCCAGTAATCTTTTTTATGTATGATGTAGGCTCAGTCTTGACTGACCTCAAAGTACTGCTGTGTTGTTGCTCAGCCTGCTAGTTTGTGCTTTACTTGGCAGATGTTCACACCACCATTTGTTACTAGAATACTACCTTTACCCTTCAATCTCTGCTCAAACATGGTAACCTTAACTATCACATAGGAAGAAAGACTGGGAATACAGAGGTGCATTTGTAAAACTCATTTAAAATTTTTTTAGCCTTAAAGTTTTTTTAATCATTTAAAAAATTGAAGTATAATTTGTATACCATAAAGTACACCCATTTTAAGTGTACTGAAGCATGAGATTTAGTAAATATAAACAGTCGTAGGTATCTTGTGTCTCTTGTTTATCTTTCTTTAGAACACAATCCAGTTTTAGGGCAACTCTATCCCCCCAAAAAGTTCTCCTGAGCTCATTTTCAGTCAGTCTCCACTTCCATTCCCTGACTCAGGAAACCATCGATCTATCTGCTTTCTGTCTCTATGGTTTTACTTTACAAGAAATTTCAAATAAATACATGAAATAGGTAAATAAATAAATGTTTTTGTGTCTGGGTTTTCAATTTAGCACAGTGTTTTGAGGTTCATCTGTGTTGTTGCATATATCGGTACTTCGTTCTTTTTTATTGTTGAGTGGTATTCTACTGTATGGATGTACCACATTTTAAAAAATCCATTCTCCAATTGATGAACATTTATATTATTTGTGGGTTTTGGTTATTGTGGACTATAACAGCAATAACATTCACGTATAACTCTTTGTATGAACATCTCTTACCCAAGAGAAATTAAAACATACCAGGTGTGAAATTGTTGGATTGTAATAAGAAACTTCCAAACTGTTTTCTAAAGTGACCATACCATTGTATTTTCCCACCAGCAATGGGCATGAGAGGGTTCTAGTTTCTTCATATCCTTGTCAACACTTTAGATAATTTTACTTACTGTTCATTGTGGTATTAATTTTTTTTTTCCTAATGACTAATGCTTTTGAATATTATTTTCATGTACATTTTCCCAGTGTATATCTTCTGTGGTGCGTTATCAAATATTTTGCCAACTTAAAAAATTGAGGGGCCGGCCTGGTGGCGCACTGGATAGTGCGCTGCTTGGGAAGCGCGGCGGCGCTCCCGCCCGAGGGTTCGGATCCCACATACAGACCGGTTCCCGCTCACTGGCTGAGCGAGGCGTGGGAGCAACGCCGAGGGTTGCGATCCCGTTGCCGGTCCCCGGTCCGGTACGGGGGCAACACTGAGGGTTGCGATCCGTTGCCGGACACGGAAAAAGACAAAAAGACAAAAAGACAAAAAAAAAAAAAAAAAAAAAATTGAGTTATTTGTCTTATTGAGTTGTAAGGGATCTTTATATATTTTAAATACATGATAATTATCAGATAATCATTTAGCTCTTTATATATTCTAAGTGCATGTTCTTTATGAGATAATTATTTTGCAGATATTTTCTTTTAGTTTGTGGCTTATGTTTCATTTTTTAAGTGATGTCTTTTGAAGAGTAGAAGTATTAAATTTTGATGAAGTTTAATTTATTTTTTCTTTTATGGTCTATAAAAAATTTTGCCTAATCCAACAGCATGCTTGTTTTCTCTAAATGCTTTCTTCTACAAATTTTACAGTTTTAGTTCTTACTTTAGATTAATGTTCCAATCCATTTTGAGTTAATTTTTGCACATGGTGCAAGGTAAAGATTGTGGATGCCCTTCACCACCCATATGTCCTTAGCACCATTTACTGAAAAGACTGTCCTTTCTTCACTGAATTACCTGCCACCTTTGTTGAATCCATTTCTGTTCATCTCTCGGGAGGGTAAGGGAAGGTAAAGATAATAGGATACCCCAGGGAAAATCAGTTCTATTTGGTAGGGTAGGCCCAAAGCTTCTATTTTTCATCATTTTATTGAGTTACCTGTCATAGCCAGCACTATTTAACAGAATCATATTTGGCAGGATTATAATTATAATGCCTACTATGTACCAATTGCTTTATGTGATTATCTCATTTAATATTTCCAAGATGCTGCAAAGAAGACATTAATATTCTCATTTCATAGCTGAGTCTACAGTAACATTTCCTAGGTTACATATATAAGCTGATTATAATAATAATATCAATAGCAGCAGTATTTATGTGGTAAAGCTGGAATTTGAAACCCCATCTGTCTGATGATGTTAAACCCAAGGTTCTTTCAACTATTCCATTCTGCCTTCTAATAGTAACCCATTGCTTTGTGGAAAGGAGTAAATTTTTTGGCTCATATAGTGGAAATGGTAGCGGTAGTTAAGAAAGAAGACGAGTTATATCCTTCTGCCTTTTCTTTCAAGGTTTCTGTCTTTCTTTCTTTCTGCCAAGACCAGGGCAGGTTTTTTCTCTTTTCTTTTCCTAGAGGGCCTTTGTGAAAACTGTTAGGACTGATAGAAAAGTAGGGGGATGCTTATTTATTGTGGAGCTTTTATTACTTGTACTGTTGCTTTAAATGACTAGTAACATAAAACATTATGTAATTCTGTTCATAAGTACTATAAGTATTCCGTTAATTCCTGTTGTTTAAAATGTTACACAAAGATATTATATTGTGGATGTTTGGAAATATTTTCAAGTCTTATGTACATCTTTCTTTAGCGTGGGTGCGTTGACACTTTTGCCTTATGTTATGTTAGCATACTAATACAAGCTTACCAAATAGTATAGGGCAAGCCCTAATAGTTTAGTATTATCATCCCTACTACGATCACAAGTTTTAGCTTATTATTGTTTCATAGCGTGATGTCCTTGAGCAAATTAGTTGTTGGTGTAGAATTATCATGAGCTGAAATAGGCCAGCATAAAGAATACATTTATCCCGATACTGCTAGAAAGAACTGATGACTCCTATTACATATGTTTATGGCACACTACTCATTGACTGCCACTTGAGTGGAATTCTGTTAGTTTTACTTACTGTGATAACCTTATTTGCATACAAATTTCCTTTTGTTTTTCATTAATCATCTAACTAACCATCTAGCTGCTTTTTATTATATATGATGATCTCAAAATGGTCAGGTCCTGGTAAAAATCAAAATGCAATTTTTTCTATTGCTCTCCCCTTTAGACCTCTAAGAGGATAAAATCAGATGTTTCTAGTGTCCTAGAAAAATAGTAATTTGGATATTAACATAAACTTTTTCCTATTTGGTTCTATTTACTATTCTAAAGATTAAAGAGCTCTTAAAAAAGAACTAATACTATTTTAAGTTTGATAATGAATCTGAAGCATAAGTATTAATGGTTGGTGTCATCTGAAGAAAAAAATTTAGTAGCTCAGTTGTAAAAACATTCCTTGAAGTTAAGTCTAGTAGTATTTAAAAAAAAAAGAAGAGACTTTTTTTTTTGTCTTTTTCGTGACCGGTAAGGGGATTGCAACCCTTGGTGTGGTGTTGCCCACACCGTGCTCAGCCAGTGAGCGCAACGGCCATTCCTATATAGGATCTGAACCCACCCACGGCGGGAGCATCGCTGCGCTCCCAGCACCGCACTCTCTCGAGTGTGCCACAGGCTCGGCCCAGAAGAGACATTTTCAATACCACTACCAGTAGCAATCAAGATGGTTTTCTTAGGTTCATAAAATACACAAAAGTAGTAAACATTAATTTACATACAATATCATAAGCACATATTTCTTGTCTTCATATTCCTCACTGTGCATCTTGGAAACAAACTTCTTTGGTGCAGTGGAAAGATGAGAGAAAAAGCTGCAGGGCTGCTCTCAGTTTAAGTAGGCCTGTTCTTGAAGATATAGACCCTGAAGAAATTTGATGAGCAGTTGCCCTCGTTAATGAAAATATTCAATTCTTCCTTTTCTTGTCCACCTTTTCTCTTGTAAATTGTTATGGTTGTAATATATAACTTCATTTTTCCTCCCATAAACACTCTTCTTGAGAAAACAAATTATTCAGTCACTTTTATACTTCTTTTTTTAAATGGTTATGTTATTGTAAGGTTTTTCTTTCAATAAGTTCAGGCCTTTTGGTTCCATGTAGGCAAACTGCAAAAGGGAACAAATAGGTAAATCATGGCAAATTAAGATAAGTATGTGAAATTTATTTATTTATTTATCTGTCTATCTATCTATGTATCTATCTATCTATCTACCTAATCTATCTATCTAATCTATCTATCCATCCAGCATTTACTGGGTGTTGCAGTGTGCTAGGCACCGTGCTGGCCCTAGAAATTCCGTATGGAAATGGCTAGCTTTCAGTCTGGTGGGGAAGGCTGATTATTAGACAAGCAGTAAAATAAAGTGCCACAACAGCAACGCAGAATATGTTGATACCTAATAATTCACTATGAAATGTGGCCTTATATATTTTACATTATCTTGTGTAAATAGAATGCAGCAAGTGTACCTCTTGATTTACCATGCAATTTAATGGAGAGATGTTATGAATATTTCTTGTATATCGATGCAAATTAACGAGTATTACTTGTATATTAGTTGTAAAAATTACATCTACTCTAAGGAGTCCAACAGGAGTCTGCAGATTTTATTCATGTTTGTTTGTTTATATTCCAGACTTCTCTTGGATTTGGCTGCAGATTTATAGATCTTCTGGGTGTTGTACAGGCACAGGTGAGTTAAAGTTTAATTTTTTATGTTGGAATATTTTGATTTTTAAGTAAAATATGTAAAAATTCTATTTATAGAAAAATATTATATAATAAAATGAATATAAATAAAAAGATGTATATTTGTCTACATTTCTCTTTTATTGTGAAAGTTCTTTGTGAATGTATTGGAGATGACATTTAAAGGTAAAAGGACCATATCTGTTTATCAGTGGTTACTGTATATATCTGTATTTGGGAAGAATTTACATATACCCATTAGATGAGTTGATTATAATTTATTAAATTGTAATTTCATAGCTTGGCAAAATGTTTGCATTTATTTTTATATGTAAAATGTTTGAGTGGTAGTATTTTTCATTTCTTAATTAGGGCAAAAGAATAGAAAAGTTACAGTAGATTTTGGCAGCAAATCTCAGACTTACGGTGGTAGATGTTATATAATGTAATGAGCCAGTCTTTCTTGTTTAACTAATCTGAAATAGCTTCTTAATCACTTTTTATCACACACCCTTGATTTATTTTTATAATAATATTAATTATCATGTGATATATTCTTACTTATTTCTTTATATGTCCCTTACTAGATTCACAAACTTTGGTACCATTTCTGTTTTGTTTGAAACACCATTCCCTAGCCCTTAGGAAAGTGCTTAGTATATACTAAAGACTGAGTAAATGTTTGTTAAAGTAATTATTGGGTAATAAATATTAAGAATATATTTATATTCAGAGTCATTGAACTCTGTCTGCATCTGAAAATACAAATTAGGAATAGTTTCTTACACTTATTTCTAGACGTGAAATAATACCAGTATACAGCTCTTTAATTTTATGAAAAATTAGCTGTGTTGGATGTTTTAAGTGTTCAAATATGCTTAATTAGGATAGAATTCAGAAGATAACTCTTCCAATTCCTCATTTATTTTGTCATTATCCCAGAAGGGTTCCTATGATCAAGTAAAGAAAAAAACCTGAAGGAGGTATGGCAGCTTCTCACCTCCTTAGTGTATGTTGTTAACATCCTGGATATGTTTTGTGACATTTTTATAGAGAGCAAAGTAGATTTGGAAGTTATCCAGTTTTAATCTCGGAAAGCCAAATAAATTAGAATTTTCCCACCACCTGTCACTGGATATAAAATGTAACTTAATTAGTTGTCTGTTTCTATATTGGGGAAATTTTTTGATCATTTTCCTGTCCTATGTATGATGTTTGAACTTATTATCAAAGGTAGCTATAGACATAGTTTTATAAGCTGACCATTTGTTTCCTTGTGTCCGTGGTAATTTTCTTTAACTGTTCCAGGATATTGATTGCAGTTATTGGACTCTTGTCTCTTGTTTTTTTTTTTTTTTTCCCTGTCATCTGTTTTTACCTTCTTCAGACATTCACCTCTCCTGCCACCACGGTTTTTCATTTATAGAAATAACTAAATCTGACCTTTTAGGGGTTTTTTAAAGATTATATAGCCATTTCTGATTCACATCTATTTTATAGGTGCACCTTACAGGGATTCCATTGATAATACTAATAAGAGCAGCTATTATTTATTGCTCTCATACTGTGTGCCAGGCATTATGTAAGTACATTTCAGTTATCTTCAGAATAACTGATAAGGAAATTGAAGCTCAGAGAGGTTAGAAATTGAAGCTCAGAGAGGTTAAATGACTTTTCCAAGGTTATAAGTGGCAGTTTGCCACTCCAGAGACCTGGACCTTAACCACTAATCTCCATTTTCTGTCAAAATAGCCCTGAATACAAGCATATTTGTGGCAATACATGTAATATATGAAAATCATATTCATATTTGAAGACTTCAAAATTAATTTAAAAGTCAACCATTATTTCAGTTATATTTCATTAGTCAGTCTTAATTTTTAATCTTTATTTCAAACTCTAAAACATGACAACTCATTTGAAATTTAATGACTACCTAAACAATTCAAAGTTTCACTGCGACTTTAATTTCGTACTCTCTTTTTGGGGGCAGGGCACAAGGGACAGCCATTTCATTCCTTTTTTCCATTGCAAAAGTGGTATGTTATAAATCAGCATTCTTTCTATTTTGCATTATTAGACATTTTACGTTATAGGTGGCATTCACGTTTCATTGGATAAGTCACTTTTCCTGCACAGCACAGGTTGTTTGAAATATATTGACATAGGATTACTTAGAACCCTTATATTGCAACATATGATAATTTATATCTCTATGAAAGTTTTTAAAAAATTATTTAAGAAATGAAATGATATGGCTTTGAAGTAGAGGAGAATTGGTTCAAATATAGAACTTTAGTTTCTCTTATTTATTTTCAAGACTTGTAGGAGATATTGTATAGACATTATGAGTCTTAAATGTATAATAATGTAGAAATATTCTTGAAGGCAACTTCGTTGAATACACCTTAAAGTTTTGATTTGTAAACATGATTGATTATACTTGTTCAGACTTTTAAAAAGAGTTATATCTATGAGTGTAAATGCAGTTTCCATATTTGAGTGCTATATATGGAAAAGGGAATTGCGTGATTTGAATTTAAAAAGTGAAAATTTATGTAACAGACTAAACTCTGCTTTTTAATCTATAGCTAGTCTTTATTTCTATCCCAGTCTCACATTTTACACATTTTTAGAGGCAGCCAATAAAATTTACTTGGCATTGGTAATCATAACAGGAGCATGACTTAGATAAATCTGTTTGACAATATAGCCTTGAAGCGTAATTTTCCCTTCACTATGGAAAGTTGAACTCACTGTGGATTTATATAGACTTTGGATTTATTTATAAATTTATTTTCTCTAGCTAGAAGATTTGGGGTCAGGGGATAGGGTAAGGGTGGGTAGGTGAAGAATTATTCACACATAGTAGGTACAGCCCAATTCTTCAATACTAACATATGAAGAGAAGTTCTCCACTGTACAAGAAAGCGTAATATACTTCATGTATAGTACTAGTACACTTTGCTGTTAAATGCTAAATACTAAAAATTATATTAAGCATGTCAAGGCATAAAAGAAATTTTGACCATATTGTATATAACATGGATGAAAGTACATTTAAAATGAATATTTGTTGTATTTTGAATTCCATTTTTGCTTGTGGATGTGAGAAGATTGGTGTTAGATATTTAATATAACTGAGAGATGTATAGATTCCCATAAAGGTGGGCAGCTTGATTTAAGCTAGAGATATCAGGCCTTGAGCACTGTCTGCTGAAAATCAGTATTAATCTAAACTAAAATTTAGCAAACTGTATTTAATTATATATCTTTCGCTATAGGCAAAATCTGCCTATAGTGAAAATCTATAGGCAACTATAATTAATAGGCAACTATAGAAAACTGTATTTAATTATGTATCTTTTGCTATAGGCAAAATCATGTTTAATTGTATTACTACTTTTGTGGTACTTCCTGCAGATGTCAGCATGGTGATCTGGAGAATAACACGTTTTTTTGATGGTTGACAAAATGCTCTCAGTCATTTAACTATTCAGAGTCGAATCCCAATACTAATTTCACAGGATAGACTCATCTACACTTAGTATATGTAAAATGGACTGCTGAAGTCAGGACAGCATAGGCTCACTGTTAGGTTGAAATTATCTTCTGATGGCTGTTATTAACACAAAGCCATCAGTTGGAAGCTATTAGTCTGACAGGCCAATTTTTAAAGCATTTTACTGTTTTCTTTTTTTTTTCTGCACACATTAGGGTGAACAGATTGGCTTAGTTTCTCCGTTAAACTAGATTCATTCAGCATCATTAACTCTCCTTTCTGTCGTCCGGCCTTCCTTTTACCTTTAGGCCATCCCTCCATCAGCCATCCCTGCTTCCTTCTCCCCCTTCTTCATTTCAGAAATATTCATTATTTGTATTATGCTAGTGTTTGTTGAGTGCTTTGGAAAATATGAAGAATTATAAACAGTAAAAAGAATACCTTGCAAATTTAACGCCGTATTGCCTTGTTTGATGTTTTTATATTGAATTTTGGTTTTCTGACTTTTTTAAAAGAGAAATTGGGCAGTGACTTCTGAATATATGTCCATTCTATTCAGTCTTAATCTATCTATATAAGTAGAGGTTAAGGCAATAGCAACAATAAAAAAATGCTGGCTGTTGTAAGTTAACCTTTTGTTTATGTAGAGTTAACAGTGCTTTCAGAGCATGCTTTTGGGAAGGCACACACCATTTGAGGTAGGTGTATTGTGCTTAGTTAACTCGAGCCAATCTCCCGGAGTCCAGGCAAATCTTCATCTAGAATGGTGGAACTTCTTTCTTTTTTTTCTTTTCGGTGGCTGGCCAGTATGGGGAACTGAACTTGTGGTCTTGCGGTTATGAGGCTGTTCTCTAACCAACTGAGCTAACCAGCCAGCCCTAGAATGGTTGAATTTCTATTTCCATATAGGTGGACAAGCAGAATGATGTGTGTAAGCATAGTGCATTGCTGAAAAATATACCAGAAATATGGGAAAACCTGATTTTTCTTGGTAATTTGAATTCTGAAGTAAAATTTAGAATTACAGACAGTAATTTAAAAACATTTTTTACAAAATGTGTAAGGATGTTGTTTCTTAGAATGTAAGAGAATTGAGTTTCAGTTTGGAGCTAATTTACTGTGAGAGCAACTTTTCTTTTTAATTGAAATTTTCTAAGGGTAACTTCTGTTGGCATAACTGGTATTCTTTGAACATAATTGAAATGAAGAGTATTATGAGTCTGTATCTTGTATAGGTCTTTTGAGTTAGCATATCTTAGAGGAGGTAGCACTGGTGTCAAAATCTTCTGAGAAAGTTAGGATGGACCATGATTTCTCAGCTATGCTTTTCTATACCAGAGAGCAGAAGCATTTACGCATGGAGTGAAAGAAGTGGCTTGCAGATTGTTCATAAAATGTGTATTCTCTGGCCTTTTTGTTGTTGTTGTTGTTTTTGTTATTGGCTCTTAGATTTCAATTCAAACTTGTATATTCTACTTATCTGGTTGGTAGAGTTGTTAGCTTCAGGGAAAAAGTCTGTGACAAGCAGAATTTCACACCACTGTAACTTTTGAAATACTTAGCACTTGATTTGGGTCAGTTAGGATTTTTAGCTATGCACCTCACTTTATCTTGGAAGGAAAGTGCCGGATATATGTTTTTTCCTAGATGGGTGCTGAATTTGTGTCAGCTGACCTTGCCATAATCCCCCTTAAAGATAAAATAGCAATAAATTAGACTACTTCCATTCAACAACTCATAGTTTATTTTTGAAGCTCAAATGCATAACATTCTCAACTGTTATAATATTCTAGATACAATGGATAAATTAAGCATTTATTTATAAATTTATCCATATCCGTAAAATTAAGTAGGTTTTTTGTTTTTTGCTGTGATTCTTTGTCATTAGGTTATACATATGTACATTGTGACTTCTGTTGCTAGCTTGAGACTCCCCATAAGTGGAGAAAACCAGAGAGGTTAATGGTAAGTGTTGCAAATTGTGGTTTTAACTTAATTCCATACACTGGGTTGTCTAAGCCTTGTTTGCTACTTCACGAATAATTCACCAGTGTCTACAGTCAATGGAAATGTATTTTTTGGCCTAGTCAGCTACATCTCTGACTTTCCCATCCAAAAAGAGCAAAGGGAGGGTAAGTATGTAGCATTTAATAATGTCTAAGTGGGAAGTCAAGCGTAGTTTAAATGTATGTATTTCAATTTTGGAGGATCTTTTATCTACGTGACTCCATGCAGGTTTGCTTTTTTGGTGCCATAGTTGACAGAATTATCTTTTCACTACCTTTTAGAAAATTAGAATTGATTAATTTGAGGACTGTATTTTTTCAAAACTAACAATTTTGGTTTTTTTGGTGCCAGTTACTACATTAATTCCATAAGCCAAAATTATACACTTAAAATTTTATAGTCTCAACCTTACTGAAGGACTGGAAATTTGTTACCTATCAGTATCACAAAATCCTAGCACAGTTTTATGTGCCTCCTTGAGAAGTGGAAAGGATTGGAAGAGCAGGGATGTGAGAGGCCAGGGAGGACCTCAGTGGAAGGATGAGCAAAGCTTCTAAAGTAACCTCCCAGCACTATGCAAGAGTACTGATACTTTGAAATCTTTACCTAAACTAGAAAAGAAATAGCTGTGCCATAATTATTAAATTGGTGGGTTAAACTAGAATAGAGAGAGTAGTGGCCAAGCAATGCAGTTGATCTTTCAGTTTCTTTCAAGTCTTTGTCATTAAAAAGGCTATTTGATTGAGATTACTAATTCTTCCTTTTATATGGTGGTTTTATTACAATCCACCTCTGTTTCATGGGCTATAAGATAAAGTGTGAAAGCAGAAGATAGTTTTTGTTTGTTTGTTTTGTTTTGTTTTTAAAAAGATGACTGGTAAGGGAATCTTAACCATTGACTTGGTGTTGTCAGCACTATGCTCTCCCGAGTGAGCGAACCAGCCATCCCTATACAGGGTGCCGAACCCATGGCCTTGGTGTTATCAGCACCACACTCTCCCGAGTGAGCCACGGGCCGGCCCCGCAGAAGATAGTTTTGGACTAATGTATTTTGAAAGCTATATTGTGGTTATTTATACTATATTATATTTGAATAGCATAGAAATGTAAAATTCCATTGACTTAATTAAACATCTTTTGGACAAATTAGTTTGGGTTCATGATTCTCTTATTAATATATAAACAGCAGTAGATTATGTTTTATTAACCCAGTAGAATCTAGATTTTAGATTTTCTTGGTAACTAGGTGCTTTAGGACAGATAAATTTTTTTCTGTGACGGTTAGATGTTTAATGTTGCTGCTGCTTCAAAATACTCACAAAATTTTCTGAAATCTTAAATGTCTAAAATGTTACTATTCTTTGAACTCGTTCACTGACATATTTATACTTATCAAGGTCAGGTTCAAACTTTCTGTTCAAAGTATCTTTTGAAAATATAAAATGATAGCCATTTGTAAAATATTGCTGTGATCTCTTAAATGTATTTTTAAAACATATTGTAAATGCCAAAGCATATTGCTTTAAATCATAATCCATTTCAAGTATTCTAATTTTATTCCTCCTTATTTTTAAAGGGAAAAATTAAAAAACCTTCCCCTTTCTCTTTGGTGGCTCATCACCAAAGCTGTTTAATCCCAGAGCCGCAGCGCTGGCCCTTGTCCAAAGATGCTCTGTCAGTGGGGGCCATCCGCAAGTCCCTGTGGAGGTAGGACTGCCACACCAAGAGCCAGATGCTTCCTTACTTCTTAATCCTTTCACATTTCAGGGATAGAAAATAAGTGACATTATTCCAATAAATTAGATATGTTTGGCTTATTGTGATATTTCTACTAAGTGTTCCTTTTAATTAAATCATTATTTTGATTGAAGTCTCTCTTGATTAAGGGCTCTGTTTCCTATTACATTTCAAGGGCTGATTATGAAAATAACATACCTGATCATTTGTTTACACACGACGGTAAGCTTTCATGAGGTAGTTAAAGTTTCACAAATGTTTTGAAACAGAGATAAATGTAGGTTAACTTGAAAGGTAGAGAGAAAAGAGGAAAAAAACAAGCATTTACTGTTACTTACTGGCAAGACTTCATTCTTGGCCTTTACGTGTGTTATATCAATGTAAACTGTGGATAAATTCTTTTTTTTTTTTTTTTTTTTTTTTTTTTTTTTTTTTTTTTTTTTTTTTTTTTTTTAAAAGCCTCGGCGTTGCTCCCGCGCCTCGCTCAGCCAGTGAGCGGGAGCCGGTCTGTATGTGGGATCCGAACCCTCGGACGGGAGCGCCGCCGCGCTTCCCAAGCGGCGCACTATCCAGTGCGCCACCGGGCCGGCCCTGGATAAATTCTTAGTGTCAGAATGTGAGGCATGTTCTGATTGTCTTTAAATTCTCTTTGAGGTCAAGATTAAACTGCTTTATTTTCAAAGCATTCAAATTTTACATTGTGGGCTATAGGACAAGACATTGTGTCTTGTAACTCATATGCTTTTAATTGAATCTAATAACAATTGTGAAGACTTTTTTTTTTGGCAGCTGGCCGGTATGGGGATGTGAACCCTTGACCTTGGTGTAATCAGCACCATGCTCTCCCAAGTGAGCTAAGTGGCCAGTCCCTGGTTATGAAGACATTTTGTGCTACCATATTAGTTAAGTGAGAAAAATGATTCTGATTTGTGAAAAGGAAAGTTTTGTTAACTTATCCTATCAGATATTAAAAATGAGCTTTGGCAGAAGAATGTGCTCAAAATATATAAATCAGGGATGTGAAAGAAATTGAGTAGAAGCACACCACTGAATTTATTTTGATTATATATGATTTATTAATTTTTTTATTATATAGAGCAACATGTCAGTTAATGTTTTGTTTTTCATTGTTTATTTACAGAACATTGTTAACATTACAGCCACCCAAAGATTAATAATCATGATGGGACTCCAAACAGGTAGAAAGACATACATGAATACAAATTAAGACATGTATGTTTAAGTCAACTATTTAACCAAATGTACAGTTCACTTATATTTGATTGAATTCAGTAGTTTTAGGCCAATCAACAATGTAGGTTCAATAGAGACAGGAATGTGAAACCAAGCATCATCAACAGTATTATTACTCTATTTCAATCATAATGCAAATAGAACAAAAAATTCTTGGAACTGAAAGATCATTTATAATAGGTAGCATGCATATTGTGCCTGTCATGTACCAGGTAGTGGTCTAAGCCCTTCTCATATTAATTCACATAATCCTCAAAGGAAACCTATGAAGTAGCTGCTATTATGATCCCCCCCACCTTTTTTTTGAGACCGGCCACACCGCGCTCAGCCAGTGAGCGCTGTGAGCACACCGGTCATCCCTATATAGGATCCGAACCCACGGCGGGAGCGCTGCTGTGCTTCCAGTGCCGCACTCACCCGAGTGCGCCACGGGCTCGGCCCTATGATCCCATTTTAAAGATGGGAAATAAAGGTACTGAAAGGTTAAATGACTTGCCCAATGATATGCATCTAATTTAATTAGCTACTTAGAGGCCATATTGGGATTTAGATCCATTTCTAGTGGTTGGCTTTTGAAACTTTGTTCTCTTAAAAAAAAAAAAAAAAAAGACCAACCAGGCCCCCCAAAAAAGGAAAGAAAAAGCTTAGTAATTTCAAACCTACACTGCCTGTCTAAGTCTAGGTAAGGACATGACAAGGCTTAGTATTGTGTATGCTGTTCCCTCCACTCCATCGAGGGTCTGCAGGCCCATATCATTGTGGCTACTAGTAAGGCCGGAAGTCCATGAAGTTGATAAATTGAATATTATCAGAAATTATAATCTGACATTAATTAATAAAGGAAAATGCAGGTCACAGAAATATTAAGCTGTTCGTTGGCTAAATGAGGTTACACAGACACTGCATTCACTAGGATATGTGTTTAGGTTTTCTGTTAACATGGTTATTTTGTTTTGAAAGATGGAAAAGGGGGCTAGTCTACTTTTTTTTCATGTTCTTGTCTTTAAAAACAACCTTAGACGTTTTACTCAAAAAAATCTAAAAAGGAATTTCCATAATCAGAAACCTACCTAGAACCCTTTCATTCAAAGAGAAGAAAATCTTCAACTCCAAGCAAATTTCAGTTTTTATTTAGAAAAGATTACATCCTAAGAGTGACTGGAGAATCCTTTAATTACTTAAAAAAACAAAAACAAAACTTAATCTACATTGAACAGTTGCTATTTCATTTTTACTATATTTTAGATAGTCTTTTCTTAACAGAAATGGCCTTTATATTTTATAAAATGTAAAAGAATTAGGCCATCTTCCCTCTCAGATTTCCCAAGTTTTTTTTTTTTAATGTATAGGGGAGATTACAGCTGCCCTATAGAATCAGTGTACAGTGTTTTTGGTTGATTATGAGTTTTTCTGATATAATTAATAGTATTCACCATGAACACAAAAAAAGGTTTTAATTGCTTACCACGTAGAATTTACTTTATTCTTATCTGCCGTTTTCTTTTAAAGTGGTTTTTAAGCATAAACATAATTTAGTACTATGAAATATGTTTTTAGTGTTTCAGTAATTTATGATATTTCTTAAGTCACTGGTTAAATCTAACTTAAAAAATTTTACTTTGAGTATTTTATAAGTCATGGTTGTTAAGTCTCTTGAAAAGTTTGTTTCACATACCTTCTAGAAGGGCTTGAACACATCCTTTTGAAACCAAGTATGGAAGTGTTTTTATAAATTAGAATATAAAGGGGTTTTAAGAAAGAAACTTTTCTTTCTATACATTTTATTTCATCAAATTCTTACAGCTTGAGAGAGAGAAATTACCCCCATTGTATAGATGAGAACACTGAGGCTCAGAGGGATTAATCAAGGGTCATGTCACTGGGTAGGTAGCTCTGGAATTTGAACTTGGATCTGTGTATTTCCAAAATTTCTTCTTTCTGATATAACATAGGACATCTAGTGATATAGATGGAACTTACTGAATGGGTGAAAACCCTGATTTCTTTTTCATTCTGCAGCCAACTGGTGGCCTTTTTAGTCTTTATTTATTTTAAATTTAGTCTTTATTCATTTCTGGAGCAGTTGTAGTGCATATAGTAAAGTAGGAATGTTTTAGGTATACAGAAGCAATATTTCTGGTCTTTTTATCATGCCCACGTCTTACAATGTAGTATGGTAAATGGCAAACAAACATTAAGTTACATGAATGGGGTAACAAAGCAATTTATCAATATGTGTAAAATAATGTGGTAGGTAGAGTATGAGAAGGGTAATGGGTACTGGGCCCATGGCTGTCTGTCTCTTGGCACTCTTTGCCTTGTGCATATCTTGCTGTGCAGTCAACAACCCTACCATCTATTCTAGTTCATCAAAGCAGCAGTATTTAGAAATGAAACAGAAATAAGGGATACCTTTTGTTGACAAAACTCAAATGCCAAAAGATAGGAAAAGAGCTATTGGGTATAATCTTAGCTGAAAGTGTCTTGAGTATGTGGGCGCTTAATGGTGGCTACTACATTCTAAACATAGTCCAACTAGGTTATAAATTTCCCAACTAAATGATAGGGAGGATCCCATAACACTTGGGTATGTGCAGAGCTATAAGTAAATTCTTGTTGATTTTTAATTTTCTTACTAGAGTTTAATCACTTGTGTCTGATGATTCTCTTTCAAGAATACCTTTAATTGAAGAGGTATAAAAGGTAGTTAAGCATGAGGCTCTAAAACCTGTTACAAATGTAAGGGTATTTATTATAAGAGCATGTCCTTTTCACAAGTAGTAAGTTGCAGGTATATCAGATGGAAAGAATAGAGAAGGTCCAGTATTATTCAGTATCTGATATAAAGCCTATCCTGAGGCCCCTTTATCCTTGATACCTACCTGAGTCTAATCTGTTCTTCCTGTTCAGATTCCACTTCCCTAAGACATCTATGCTTCTTCTCGTATGTGGTTTTGTTGTATTGAAATAATTCACAGAAAAACCCACTTAGGATAGCATAAAGAAAATTATTTTTAATAGTTGGTTTTTATCTATCTCATTTTCCTCTCCTTCCTTCTCCTCCTCTGCTTCTGTTCCATATCTTTGATTCCTTTTCCTACTCTAGGTTACGTTATGTTTCCGAAAATTTCAGATAACACATCAGTAGCAGTTCCCATCTGAGCTTTACCTGTTGCACAGACCATGTACTCTTCTCTCTCTCTCTTGTTTGTTTGGTTTTTGTTTCTGGTAAATTTTCATCCATTTTGTGCCTTAGAAGTCTTTTTCTTCTTTTTTAAATTTTATTAATATATATTTTTTTACATTCTGTGATGTTGCAGAGCAGTTGGGAGGGAGGGGGAGAGGGGAAAGGGGTAGGAAATATGATGGAGGAGGGAGGAGGAGCAGGATTGAGGTCTGTGGCACCCTCCACATTCCCATAGGGGAGACCAGGGGGCTTTCAGAGGTGGCTTGGTTATTGCCAGACTGGGTGCAGTTGTCAGGGAGGTTGTGGCAAAAGCCCTTGCTTACACCACCCCAGCTTGGGAACACAGGGCTCTTCTTGCTGCTGCTTGGTGGTCGTCGCTGGGCTGGTTGCTTGTGTTGGGGGTGTGTGACTGAGGCCCAAGGCCCCCCACCATCCTGGCTTGGGTGAGTCACAGGGTGCTTCCTGCAGTGGCTCAGTGGTAATTGCTGGGCTGGTTGCTGCTGAGCGCATGGAGCAGGAGCTGGGAAAAGCTGTAGCTGTGCCTTTCGGATGAGCTTACTTGGAGGAGGTAGGGGAGAAAAGGGCCTTTGTGGCCCCCAGGCCAGCAATACCACTAATAGGGTTCCTGTGGACCTATACAGGCCCAAGGAGCTACAACAACTGAAAAAAGGAAGCCACTCAGGAGCCAGTAAGTCATCACAAGGGACCGGAGCATGGCCCGTCCCATGGGAACTGTTTGCAGCATGGGCAGTGGGGGAGATGGGCCCACTGGGGGAGCACTGGGGCACAGCAAGGACAGCTGATCTGCCCCCCCCCCCCCCCCCC